>NC_072377.2:26823333-27126363 GCF_028885625.2 Pongo pygmaeus
TTAATAATGGGAGACTTTAACACCCCACTGTCAACATTAGACAGATCAACGAGACAGAAAGTCAACAAAGATACCCAGGAATTGAACTCAGCTCTGCACCAAGCGGACCTAATACACATCTACAGAACTCTCCACCCCAAATCAACAGGATATACATTTTTTTCAGCACCACACCACACCTATTCCAAAATTGACCACATACTTGGAAGTAAAGCTCTCCTCAGTAAATGTAAAAGAACAGAAATTATAACAAACTATCTCTCAGATCACAGTGCAGTCAAGCTAGAACTCAGGATTAAGAATCTCACTCAAAACCGCTCAACTACATGGAAACTGAACAACTAGCTCCTGAATGACTACTGGGTACATAAAAAAATGAAGGCAGAAATAAAGATGTTCTTTGAAACCAACGAGAACCAAGACACAACATACCAGAATCTCTGGGATGCATTCAAAGCAGTGTGTAGAGGGAAATTTATAGCACTAAATGCCCACAAGAGAAAGCAGGAAAGTCCAAAATTGACCCCCTAGCATCACAATTAAAAGAACTAGAAAAGCAAGAGCAAACACATTCAAAAGCTAGCAGAAGGCAAGAAATAACTAAAATCAGAGCAGAACTGAAGGAAATAGAGACACAAAAAACCCTTCACAAAATTAATGAATCCAGGAGCTGGTTTTTTGAAAGGATCAACAAAATTGATAGACCGCTAGCAAGATTAATAAAGAAAAAAAGAGAGAAGAATCAAATAGATGCAATAAAAAATGATAAAGGGGATATCACCACCGATTGCACAGAAATACAAACTACCATCAGAGAATACTACAAACACTTCTACGCAAATAAACTAGAAAATCTAGAAGAAATGGATAAATTCCTCGACACATACACTCTCCCAAGACTAAACCAGGAAGAAGTTGAATCTCTGAATAGACCAATAACAGGATCTGAAATTGTGGCAATAATCAATAGCTTACCAACCAAAAAGCGTCCAGGACCAGAAGGATTCACAACTGAATTCTACCAGAGGTACAAGGAGGAACTGGTACCATTCCTTCTGAAACTATTCCAATCAATAGAAAAAGAGGGAATCCTCCCTAACTCATTTTATGAGGCCAACATCATCCTGATACCAAAGCCGGGCAGAGACACAAACAAAAAAGAGAATTTTAGACCAATATCCTTGATGAACATTGATGCAAAAATCCTCAATAAAATACTGGCCAACCGAATCCAGCAGCACATCAAAAAGCTTATCCACCATGATCAAGTGGGCTTCATCCCTGGGATGCAAGGCTGGTTCAATATATGCAAATCAATAAATGTAATCCAGCATATAAACAGAAGCAAAGACAAAAACCACATGATTATCTCAATAGATGCAGAAAAGGCCTTTGACAAAATTCAACAACCGTTCATGCTAAAAACTCTCAATAAATTAGGTATTGATGGGACGTATCTCAAAATAATAAGAGTTATCTATGACAAACCCACAGCCAATATCATACTGAATGGGCAAAAACTGGAAGCATTCCCTTTGAAAACTGGCACAAGACAGGGATGCCCTCTCTCACCACTCCTATTCAACATAGTGTTGGAAGTTCTGGCCAGGGCAATTAGGCAAGAGAAGGAAATAAAGGGTATTCAATTAGGAAAAGAGGAAGCCAAATTGTCCCTGTTTGCAGACGACATGATTGTATATCTAGAAAACCCCATCGTCTCAGCTCAAAATCTCCTTAAGCTGATAAGCAACTTCAGCAAAGTCTCAGGATACAAAATCAATGTACAAAAATAACAAGCATTCTTATACACCAATAACAGACAAACCGAGAGCCAAATCATGAGTGAACTCCCATTCACAATTGCTTCAAAGAGAATAAAATACCTAGGAATCCAACTTACAAGGGATGTGAAGGACCTCTTCAAGGAGAACTACAAACCACTGCTCAAGGAAATAAAAGAAGATACAAACAAATGGAAGAACATTCCATGCTCATGGGTAGGAAGAATCAATATCATGAAAATGGCCATCTTTCCCAAGGTAATTTACAGATTCAATGCCATCCCCATCAAGTTACCAATGACTTTCTTCACAGAATTGGAAAAAACTACTTTAAAGTTCATATGGAACCAAAAAAGAGCCCGCATCGCCAAGTCAATCCTAAGCCAAAAGAACAAAGCTGGAGGCATCACACTACCTGACTTCAAACTATACTACAAGGCTACAGTAACCAAAACAGCATGGTACTGGTACCAAAACAGAGATATAGACCAATGGAACAGAACAGAGCCCTCAGAAATAACGCCGCATATCTACAACTATCTGATCTTTGACAAACCTGACAAAAACAAGAAATGGGGAAAGGATTCCCTATTTAATAAATGGTGCTGGGAAAACTGGCTAGCCATATGGAGAAAGCTGAAACTGGATCCCTTCCTTACACCTTTTACAAAAATCAATTCAAGATGGATTAAAGACTTAAACATTAGACCTAAAACCATAAAAACCCTAGAAGAAAACCTAGGCATTACCATTCAGGACATAGGCATGGGCAAGGACTTCATGCCTAAAACACCAAAAGCAATGGCAACAAAAGCCAAAATTGACAAATGGGATCTAATGAAACTAAAGAGCTTCTGCACAGCAAAAGAAACTACCATCAGAGTGAACAGGCAACCTACAGAATGGGAGAAAATTTTCGCAACCTACTCATCTGACAAAGGGCTAATATCCAGAATCTACAATGAACTCAAACAAATTTACAAGAAAAAAACAAACAACCCCATCAAAAAGTGGGCAAAGGACATGAACAGACACTTCTCAAAAGAAGACATTCATGCAGCCAAAAAACACATGAAAAAATTCTCACCATCACTGGCCATCAGAGAAACGCAAATCAAAACCACAATGAGATACCATCTCACACCAGTTAGAATGGCAATCATTCAAAAGTCAGGAAACAACAGGTGCTGGAGAGGATGTGGAGAAATAGGAACACTTTTACACTGTTGGTGGGACTGTAAACTTGTTCAACCATTGTGGAAGTCAGTGTGGCGATTCCTCAGGGATCTAGAACTAGAAATTCCATTTGACCCAGCCATCCCATTACTGGGTATATACCCAAAGGACTATAAATCATGCTGCTATAAAGACACATGCACACGTATGTTTATTGCCGCATTATTCACAATAGCAAAGACTTGGAACCTATCGAAATGTCCAACAACGATAGACCTGATTTATAAAATATGGCACATATACACCATGGAATACTATGCAGCCATAAAAAATGATGAGTTCATGTCCTTTGTAGGGACATGGATGAAATTGGAAATCATCATTCTCAGTAAACTATCTCAAGAACAAAAAACCAAACACCGCATATTCTCACTCATAGGTGGGAATTGAACAATGAGAACACATGGACACAGGAAGGGGAACATCACACTCTGGGGACTGTTGTGGGTTGGGAGGAAGGGGGAGGGATAGCATTGGGAGATATACCTAATGTTAGATGACGAGTTAGTGGGTGCAGCGCACCAGCATGGCACATGTATACATATGTAACTAACCTGCACATTGCGCACATGTACCCTAAAACTTAAAGTATAATGGTAATAAATAAATAAATAAAAGAAATTTTTTGTAATGAATAGTGATAATCAAAAATATAAACTTGTGATTCATGAATGAAATTCAAAGCATAGTGTTAAACAAAGAAAATCAGAGGTCAAATAATCTATTCTCTGTTATTGCATCTATAAGATTTCATATACATAAAAAATATCTTTTGGTTTAGAAATCACGATGGCAGTTTCCTTCGTAAATTACTGTTACATTGTGACCTAGAACACATGGGGGCAACGTCTGCATTTCTGGTAATATCTTACTTCCTCTTACAAGTAATGCATGGTTGCTCATCATTCTTTGTTCTTACGGTTTGTGTTTTTTATGTGTGTTATCCTTTAATAAAATGTTTAGTGGAAAATCAATTGTATGTCTACAGGTAACAGTATAAATATTTAGAAAATATGATTTATGGACACTGATTTGAGAAATCTAGGATAAACTTCAGGTTACATTTCTAATGCAAGTTATACAAACCTTGTTTGAAGAAAATAATAAATATTTTTAAGAGAAAAACAGTTAAAAATACTCAAATAAATGGAACACTAGACCATGCTAATTCACATAAAGATTTATATCAAGTAAAATGTAATGACAGAATCAATATGATTCCTGTTAAATCTCAAGACTTTTTTGCTAAAAATTAAAACTTTATTTACATATATATTTGTATTAAAATATAGCTCATAAGAGAAGCCATAATATAAAAAATTACTACATTAAAATTCGGAAATTTTATTTATCAAAAGATACCGTAAATCATATTGAAAATCACCATGAATTGACAGAATATAATTGTGACATTAAAATAACTCTTAGAAATAGGTAACTAAAATGATTAAACAACAAATTTAAGGGGGAAAATGTGTGAACAACACTATTACACTGAAATCTTGAAATTACCTTTTCTGTGTGTCAAAAGAGTTGAATATAAACAATTTCATATGGTTCAACTTAAATAACTGTAACTTCACAAGAAAAGTCTTAAATGTTTATTAGAGGTCAGGAATAAATAGTTGGAAATATGATACCATTTTATATCTGTGATACTGGTCAAAAAATAAAAATAAATTTAAAAACTGACAAGTTCTAGTGCTGCTGAGGATGTAAAACACCATTTTATAAGATATATTTTAGGATCCACTTCAAAATCCTCTTAACTTTATCCATGGCTTGCCTTTGGCCTCTTGCACTGGTTAACCATCTTCTGTGAAATCTAGCATGTCTTGGGCTCAGACAAATTTTAACTTGGCTCAACTCCAAACAAGCTGCCCTGTTTACAATCTCCTGCCTCAGAATATGCTATTGACACTGAATGACATAATGCCATGGGCTCTACCGGGTACCCCGTATGCACAACCCACAGACAGAGTGGAGGTCACATACAATGGGATAAATTTTAACCAATGGTAGAATGGAGCCAGTGGATAATTCTTCCTCACAAATCCGTATATATTTATCAATACAGCCTTTTCAAATATTGTCTTGTTAGATCAAGCTATCACTTAAACTTTACACCAAAGCATGATCATCAACTTTGTATAGGACCTCTCTAACTCCTATTTCATTCACTTCTGTGTCCCTGGGAGTATGCTGTTATATGAAGTAATACCAAATACACTATTCCTTCAAGCTCTGATTTATGGAGATGTGATGGTAAGGAAAAAAAAAAAAAGAACACTAAGAGTTTGCTGGCAAGTTGAAAATAATAAATTTAAATAACAATTTTTCTGTAGTGTAGCATATACTATATAGGCAAATTAGATTATATTGCTCTGATGTAATAATACAGAAGAGTAAAAATGAAAAAACAATAGCTAAAGCAATAAAGTGAATAAATCTTAGAAACAATGCATTTAGTATAAATTTGGGCTTGCAGAAGAATACCCCCAAAATGATACTATCAGTAAATATCCAAAGACATGCAAAAGCAAAAACATAATTTGTATGGATACCTATGTTTTTTATTAAAACATAAAAGTGACATGAGAAAAAATTTATCCCTAAATAGGAAGGGCAGAAATAGGATTAGGAAATTAATGAAATCAGAGGAATTAACAATAAAGATGGTATATCTTGGAACTTAAATCTGGTGTTGTGCACACATTTGCATTTTATAAATATGTTTTATGGCTTTTGTATATTAAGTATTATTTTATAATCACTTAGTATTCAATAAGACATTTTGAAAATTTTCATTCTATCTTTAGTTTATAGCTACCATTATTATAAGCATCAGTTTTATAAAATATAAGATTATCAGATAACCTGCTAGATTCCAATTAGGTTTTCATTAATGTTAAAATAAAATTCTATAGGATTCATAAAAATAAGGTCATTCAAATTAATTAAAAACTGTCTACTTTTGATACAAAACATTACCTTATTATGAGTACAATAATTCTTAATGATGATTAAAAATTGAAATACAAGGCTTAGATAAATTTTAGAACAAAAAAGAAATTGCAGGTTGATAAAGCTGATAAGTTTGATAGGTAAGACCTTGTGATATATGGAAACTATACAAGAAAATGTTTTTAGGAGTGAAAATGTTGTGAATATTGGTCAAGAAAGCATGTTATCGTTCAACAAATAGATAGTTAATCGTACTTTTTTCACAGATTATCATACCCAATACTTTAAATGTTGATGTCTCCTATACAGTTTTCTGAAACGATGAGATGCACAATTTTACCAACCAATAAATTTTTTTTAAAAACAAACTGAATTAAAAATATATTTCTTTTTTATTTAATGGTGATATCTTTAGAGTGACAAAATACTTTAGGCATGAATCAAAAATATTTAATTATAGACAAACACAATTATTCAGTAATATATTTTGATTTATAAAGTTTAATCTAGATCTAAACAATTAAAGGTAACAAATATAACTCATAATGTTATTCCAGTCCTGGAAAATATTTTTTAATTTTAAAAATTACAAAAGGTGAAAAATGAGCATTCCCCAAAAGTGGTACAATCGCTTCTATTTTCAAATAAAAATACTCAAACACCAGGCTGGCTTTTGCTTTATTATTAGGCAAAACTTTTAGATGAGAAATAGTCTGATTTGCTGTGTTTTACACATCACAGTAAAATTTATTTACAAATAAATTTTTTCTCTTGTCACTTTTATGTTTTAATAAAAAACATAGGTATCCATAGAAATTGTGTTTTTGCTTTTGCATGCCTTTGAATATTTACTGATAGTATCATTTTGGGGGTATTCTTCTGCAAGTCCAAATTTATACCAAATACATTGTTTCTAAGATTTATTCACTTTGTTGCTTTAGCTATTGTTTTTTCATTTTTACTCTTCTGTATTATTACATCAGAGCAATATAATCTAATTTGCCTATATAGTATATGCTACACTGAAGAAAAATTGTTATTTAAATTGATTATTTTCAAGTTGCCAGCAAACTCTTAGCGTTCTTTTTTTTTTTCCTTACCATCGTATCTCCATAAATCAGAGCTTGAAGGAATAGTGTATTTGGTATTACTTCATATAACAGCATAATCCCAGGGACACAGAAGTGAAAGAAATTGGAGTTAGAGAGGTCCTATACAATGTTGATGACCATGCTTTGGTTTTTATGGCTGGCTCAATGAAAAACATTTTGTGAACTCTTTATCATGTAGTGTTTTATTAACTCAAATTTTAGCTTTATCTTGAAATAGATATGATTTTCTATTAAAAGTTAGACTGAGAAATCAATGTATTTCATATAGGCCACAAAGCAATCATTAAATTGAAACCTATCTGTCTTTCATTTTATTCTGATGTCTTAAAGTGACATTATTTTATCAATTTATTTTCTTTTCTTTTATCAATTTTAGTTAATATTTCCCCTTTGACTACTTTTCATTTCTGTCTTTGGAATTTTATCAGGATTAGTTTGCTATTCTTTCTGTCTTTATTTCAACTAAGTTTTAGGATAGTTTTGGACTATTACTCTAAATAACACTTGAAAAAAAACACAGCACTGTAATACAACAAACAAAATATATCTCAATAAAGATTTCTATGTTCCCTTGATACTATTCATCTTTTCAAAACAACATTCTACTGAGAACTCATTCTCTTAAGGGAGTAATTCTAAATAATTTCTGCTACTCACAAGCCAAATTCCAATATTTTATTTTACAGCAACAAATAAGGTTACAAAAAGTCTAAACCAACTTGGATCAGCGAATAAACTACTGTGATGTGTAAAACACAGCAAACCAGACTATTTCTCATCTAAAAGTTTTGCCTAATAATAAAGCAAAAGACAGCCTAGTGTTTGAGTATTTTTATCTAAAATAGAAGCGATTGTACCACTTTTGGGGAATGCTCATTTTTCACCTTTTGTAAATCAGAAATAAAAATGAACAAGATTAACCTTCTGTGTTTTATACTTTCTTATAAATTTAATCTTAATGAGGTTATTTTCTTGTATATTAATGATATATGGATATGCATGAAGATGTATGATTAGAATACAAAGACTATAGAGATCATAAAATATATGTCACACATATATTACACATGAATATGAACATTAATCAAGAAAAACTCAATTGTCCCAAGTGTCACAGGTATCTCTAGACCTACTTTGCTACTTCTCTATTCCTCTTCTCATTCATCCTTCAACTCTCTACATCTTATTCACTGTATCATAAAATCTATTATTTATTGCATTTATTTGGAATTCATGATTGAACAAGACACAGTCTTATGTTCTTTTGGGGAATATACAGCCTAGTGGAAATAAAAATGTTAATATTAAATAATAATATGACAGTGATTAGTAAAAGTAATAAGGTAAAACATTGTGATAATTAGGGAGGGGCAGACAGTTGGGAAACCTTAAACAACTGTGCAGAGAAGGATTTTCTCAGAGCTGAGACATGAATGATGATAGGAGAAAACTTACAGGCCAGGCGCAGTGGCTCACGCCTGTAATCCCAACATTTGGGAGGCCAAGGCAGGCGGAGCACTTGAGGTCAGGAGTTCGAGACCAGCCTAGCTAACATGGTAAAACCCCGTCACTACTAAAAATACAAAAATTATCTGTGCGTGGTAGCACACTCCTGTAATCTCAGCTACTTGAGAGGCTGAGGCAGGAGAATCGCTTAAACCCAGGAGGCGAAGTTTGCATTGAACCAAGTTTGTGCCACTGCACTCCAGCCTGGATGACAGAGCGAGACTCCATCTCAAAAATAATAATAATAATAATAAATAATAATAATTATTAGAGGTGTAAATTTAGGTGGAAATACTTTAGTCAGGGAACAAACAGACTAGTGCAGCTATTTAAGAATGGTGAAAGAGGATATTAATAAAATGTGAACTTAGCATTTCAGTGAGAAATCTGGCCATCTAAGTCTGACAGGATGAGTTGGCATCAATCTTTTTGCCTTATGAAAAAATAGAGCAATCATGTAGGCTTTGTTTAAAATGATAGTTGTAGATATGATTGATTGGATCAAATTCAGGCCACATTTTGGAAGTGAAAAATAAAGAACTTTTTGCAACTTTAAACACATGAAGTTAGGAAGTAAAGGGCCACAAACTCACTTCCAAGATAGCTCCGCAGCTGCTGCAGCTTGCTATGGGGAAATAGGCACTAACGCAGAGCTCTGCTCACTAGTTCCTTTACCAGGGTTATATGCAGCTTTCTGAGCAGCTGGCATCCAAGCTGAGAATGCCCCCTATACTATACACTAGGTCATTCGAATGCTGACAAAATCTACCATCTTCATGCATCTTTGATGAACTATGTCAAGTAGCAGGGCAATAGAAAGCCTTTAAGGATGAGCAATCCACAGTTTGTCCATGTGATAAAAAGAGGCTGAGTGACTCCATGTTCCCTGACATCCATGTTGCACCGAAAACCCTTCTCTGTTAATGTCTCAATATTCCATAGGATACACAGGAAAGGAATACAATGAAAATGTCTTATGGCTTGAGGACTGACCAAGTGGGTTGGTTAACTGAGATGGGGAATCTAGAAGGATTGTGATCTTTGTGAGGAGAATTCTATAATTATTTCACTCTTTCTAAACTATTTTAAGGCTCAAAACAACCCCATAAATGGTCTAGTTACTCCCCTCATTGTGAAAGGCTTTTGAATATGGCCAAAAAACATGAAATGACAACTGATCCAAGGGTATAGAGTAAGTTAGCTCAGTAACTAAGTCTAGGGTGTAGACGTCCTGGTTCTCAGTTCAGGAGTCTCCCATTGACTGCACAATGCATTTAGTTTACCATTTATCGGCCCAGAAAATATATGAGTTAATAAGTTCTTAGAAGCTGACTTCCTGGAAAACACCATGGGATGCCTTTCTTGTGTACACTTATGTTTAATTCAAATCTCAAACTGCCCTTGGAATGTAAATAAATGTGTTCTTCTCAGGTTAAGTGGTAACTTTCTGGCAGAGAATAATTTAAAATGTAAGCAGTTTTATTAGTCATTATGCACAGTGTGACACACAGATACAATCGTCTGAGTATTAACAGTTCATCTTTTCTCGAAGTAGAAAAAAATACCTCCACATTCTAGGGATCATAGAGCAAAATGAAACATAACTGGAGTTCAGAGTCAATTAATTTTACCTTGGCTCAGTACCAATTTAGCCATTAAAACCCACACATGCATTCAACGCCTCTGAGCCTCAGTTTCCTTTTCATGAATTATGACTATGGTAAAGGAGGGTTATTATAAAAATTAAAGAATATAGCATCTAAGAAAATGTCAGAGATTATGTTCTCATTAAATGTTCTATTTGAATAATACTAAAATATAAGGTGACAGGTACTTTAATTCAAAAGGGGGATGTTTCTTGAAGAAACCTTGAAATGCCACCTTTTGAAATCTTTTCATGCATGACTCCTACAACTCCTCATATAGGTATCATTACATACATTTTTAGAAATGTGATTATTCATATTTGAATAACTGTGAGGAAGTATAAAAAGTGTAAGAGATGTTAGAGAATACTTTTAATGAATGTTCAGCACAGGTTTCCTTGGGGAAAATTTAATCATTAAAACTTCCCAAGTATTTTATTATCATCTCATGAAATTCCCTGAATAACCATATCCCTTGTTAATTCACTAATTTATTCCGGGGCTGATCCTACTGACTAATGTCTCTAGGTGTTTTCAACTGAGCAGCAATACAATCAATTACAGAGCTCCTTTTGACCATTTAATATTTCTATTTTCTTATATTGATTATTAATATTGGGAAGGCACATCTTATACAGAAAACATTTCCACTGAGTGGACCACTAGTTAAAAGTTAATGTGGAAATAAGAGTTTCTGCTATTAAATCAATACTGAGTGTGTGGTTAGATGAAGGAGCTCTATTTCTGGAAAAATCTATATCAGTTACTCTATTTACCTAGGAATGTAATTATAACTATAGAGCTTTCATATCTATGCCCCCAAATTTTCAATAGAGTTGACATGAGTTGTGCCTAAGATTAACAAATTATTGTTGAAAACAAAGAGGAAAGTTTGACAGTTTTGTTCTAGAATGCACTTTACACCACATAAATTAAAATATGAAAATGTATATAAAATATTGTCAAATACATGAGAATGATAAAACATTTAGTACATGTCATGGAACTTATGTTACTCGTTCAGTTATTCATTTATTAACTCATTTTACAACTATTTAACAGAAAATATTCTATTTGTAGATTTTTTTGACACTAAGTATATAATCACTTTTAAAAGGCAATGGAAAATTTTGAAAACTATTTATGACCGTGTAATCATACTAGCATAGTATTTTTTGTGGTCGAAAGATAAGTGGAGTCCTAATTAGAGTGGGGAGAAGATTGAATGATAAAAATATAGGCACAGTAAGATGAATGACTGTTTGAATAAGTTGGCTACATAAGATGAGTATAGGCACATATCAATGTTGCATAAGATGTGGAATAATTTAATTTTTCTTCTTTTCTTCTATTAAAAATAAACAAATCTTGAGCATGCAAACATATGAGAGAAGTAAAAATGTGCTAATAAGTTTTAGAAATAGAGGTGGAAAAAAGCAGCCAACAATGATGTTGCAAAAATAGGAGATGGTGATATTACATAAAAAATAAAATATCCTAAAGGAAAGATATCAAATAAATGCAGGTAAACACACAGGGAGCTATTGTAGTTGAGTAATAATTGTAGAAGGGTTTGAATTTTTTTAAAAAAAGATAAGGAAAAGACTTTTTTTTCTTTGATGTAGAACGCACTTCAACAAGTTTACAACCAAGAGAGTAGGGAAAAATGAATACAGAAAAATGATAATATTTGTGGTTATAGAACCTCAATCACAGAGGTAGATATTGGCCTTAAATTGTGTGGGAAACATGGGTTTTTATAAGGTCTGTGAAGGATATGAGGACGATGTTTACAAAAGTAACTATAATGGTGTATTACTAATTATTTTTATTTTAATTCATCCATTTGGAGGATTCTATTTCTTTCTTATACTGTCATTGTTTTGCAAAATGCAGAAAGAAGAAACACATAGAAATAATTACTTGCTCACCTGTATCCAATGATAATTATTGCTACTGAATGCATTCATACACATATAGACATTTTTAATTGATGATACATGCAATTTTTTAGACAGTGTAGATTTTATTTATAAGCAATTTTTTCTACAAATTTTAATATAGATTATTTTACTATCGGAGTAGATATTTTTCAAAAGGATGACTTTCATGGCTGTTTCATATGCTATTGAATTTATATTACATAATATATTGTTTCAATTTTCTCCAATTGGACTATGAACTGTTTTCAATGTTTACTCTTCAGTATAATTGTAAAATAGACAACTTTAAAAATCAATATGCATTTTAAAAATAAGTAATATTTATAAAATATAATTGCACATTTTAAATTGTATATATATGAAGTTAATTTGAATGTTTCAAAATTGTGTTTATTTTCGAAGACTATATTTCAAATTTCAAATTTTTTTCCAGAAAGGTAATACCAAATGATCAACTAAGTTCAGTATGAGATTTTTCAATTCCATTTAAAAGCAAAAACATAAATTAACTTGGAGTTTTTCCAACTTCTTGTGTTAATTGTTTTGTTTCCAATTATCTTTAGACTTTTTAATTCAGTTTCATGTGCTATATGTACTGTTTCTGTAAGAGAAATATCAGCTTGTACTTAGAACAGTTTTTCTGTTTTAGCCAAATTTTATGTAATTTGTAATGATTTGTGTGAACTGTTATCTTTATAGATTATAGTTAATGTTTGTTTACTGTTTATAAATAAATCTCCAAAAGATATTTTCTACCTTTTAATTTTGTTTTACAGAGATTATCAAAATTTATTTTTAATATTTAATTTTTTATTTCTTTATAGGTTATTCTCTTATTTCCTGTTTAGATTGACAATCATAATTCTATGCAAATAATACATCATAATATGATTATATGGTTTACTATGTTGCCTTTTTCAGATCTAACTTTTTAGTTCCAACAGAGTTTTTTTTAGTGGTCCCAATTTTTTTTGTAATTTCAGCTTTTATTTTAGATACAGGTGGTGCACGTGTAGGATTGTTACATATTTTAACTAGGCCAGGTAGTTAGCATAGTAACCAATAGGTTACATTTTCAACTCATGCTCCCCTTCTTCCCCCCTCTAGTATTGTGCAATGCTGATTGTTCCCTGGTTTATGACACTGTGTGCTCAATGTTTAGCTCTCACGTATAGCGAGAACATGTGATTTTTGGTTTTCTGTTCTTGCATTAA
Organism: Pongo pygmaeus; assembly: GCF_028885625.2. Taxonomy (NCBI): domain Eukaryota; kingdom Metazoa; phylum Chordata; class Mammalia; order Primates; family Hominidae; genus Pongo; species Pongo pygmaeus. The sequence continues at coordinate 26,836,736 of NC_072377.2, forward strand.
TATGCTTAAGATTATGACCTCCAGCTTCATCCATGTTGCTGCAAAGGACATTATTTCATTTTTTGTGGCTGTGTAGTATTCCATGGTGTATATGCATTACAGTTTCTTAATCCAGTCCAGCATTGGTAGACACCTGAGAGGATTCCATGTCTGCTATTTTGAATAGTGCTGCAATGAACATATTCATGCATGTGTCTTTATAAATGAATAATTTATACTCCTTTGGGTATATACCTGGTAATGAGATTACTGGGTCAAATGGTAGCTCTGCTTTAACAAAAATTGGCAAATGGAACCTAATTAAACTAAAGAGCTTCTGCACAGGAAAAGAAACCATCAACACAGTCAACAGACAACCTACAGAATGGTAGAAAATATTTGAAACTATGCATCCAACAAAGATCTAATATCCAGAGTCTATGAGGAGCTGAAACAATTTAACCAAATAAAATAACCCCATTTAAAAATGGGCAAAGGACATGAACAGACACTTATCAAAAGAAGACAGTCAACAAATATAAGAAAAATGCTCATCATCACTAATCATCAGAGAAATGCAAATCAAAATTACAATGAGATATTGTCCACAACAGTCTGAATTGCTATTATTAAAAAGTCAAAAAACACCAGATGCTAGCAATGCTACAGAGAAAAGGGAACACTTATACACTGTTGTTGGGAATGTAATTTCGCTCAGCCAATGTGGAGAATAGTTTGGAGATTTCTCAAAGAACTAATAGATTTTTAATAAAAATTCTGAACTTATGAGTTAACTTTAGAAATATATATTTAAAATAATTTATATATATTCATTTGTACACATACATCATTCTCAGATAAGTATTGTATTTCCCGTGATTAATCATATTAAACACTTTATATTACGGGGCTCTCTGTTATGCCCATATATGAGTTGCTTCCATGTTGATTTGATTCTTTTGACTTCCAAAAATATAAAGCTTTTTGTATATCCTTGTTATTTTTATTTCTTAAATTTCAATCTTTAAAAAAATTTGGTTTCAGATGTGACAGATGAAATTTAGTTACTTTTGGTTCAGCTTTGAAAACATTTTTAATACATTATTTTAATCAATACATTTGTTAGATATTGATATCTAAGATATGTAATTTTTCATTAAATAATATATACTTCTGAATTTACTCATAACATTTTATATAATTATGTATTATAATGTATTTCTTAAATAGCAATATCTATATCAACAAATTTGATATAAATGTTATGCATTTATAGATGCAATTAGTTCCTACACTTAAATTGCTGTCAATATATTTTTTACACTAAATGTGCTATTTTGAACATCTTTTTTACATTATGCTTGCTATCACTGCTTTATGTGACACCGTGATTGCTAAAGGTACTCTCCCCAAGATCCCTTCACCAGACATGAACACCAACCTGCTAGCCTCTGGGAGTGATGGCTACCAAAAGCTCACAGCTGATTACTCCTCTTGAGCGAATGACTGAATAGGAGCACCTTACCCAAAATGGTAGCTTGTGGTCACTGACTAACTGATGAAATGACAGGCTCAATTGCTTCAATTGGAGCCATCTCTGTGGTTGAACTTGTGCTTCAGATATTATAGAGGGAGGGGGCTAAATTTAGTCTCCAGCCAAGGGCCCATTCATGGTTAACTTTGTTACCCTACTCTCACCTGCTTCCTGTACTTCCAGTGTCTGGAAAACATTCTCTCAATCACTTTAACAAGAATGTCTCTCTCAGACTCTGGGGTGTCTCTAAGGAAGTTAACCTAAAATAGCTGGTACCAGGACTTAGTGCCTGGCATGCTGTATCAGTATTGTTGTTAACACCTTTACCCACAAGGAGGCAAACATATACAAGGGAAATGCTGAAGGCTGGGTTCTTACTCAGTTTAGTGTAAAGGGATTCGCATGTTGAAAGTTTATTAGGGGATATGTGGGATCAACAACTGTGGAATAGAGGAGAGGAGAAGAAAGAAATCTGAATTTTGCAGAAGGAAGAATTAGGCAGCAATAACAAACACCCCCTGTTGTAATCACTCCAAGGCATCTACTGACCGTTTGGGGATCTCTGAAAATGGGATAACCCATCAAAGTACTCCAAAGTTGGAGCCAAGAATGCTGGGCTATTGTATTAGTCTTCTCAAGCTGTCATAATAAAACTACACAGACTGGTTGGCTTAAACAAAAATTAATTTTCTTACAGTTGTGGAATCTTGAAAACCAAGATCGAGGTACCAGCAAAGTTCCTTTCTCCTGAGGCCTCTCCTGTTGGCTTGTAGATGGGCATCTTCTCACTGTGTCTTCACGTGGTCTTTATTCTGTGTGCATACATCACTGGTATCTTATTCTATTCTTATAAATACACCAGTCCTGTTGGATTAGGGCCCCACCTTTATGATCTCATGTCACTGTTATTACCGTCTTAAAAGCCCTGTCTCCAGATACAGTCGCACTAGGAGTTAGATGTTCAGCAAATAGGCTTTGGGGGGAGATAGGGCACTATTAAGTCCATGCCAGCTGTTATATCTTAGCATTAATCAGTCAATCCATTTGGTTTGTCCTGGGAAGTGATAAAGCCTTTAGTCTGAATGACACTCTTTAGCTCAATTGGTTATTCCTTGAATTCATGAATATATAAATGGAGTGAAGAATCTTAGCAATTGGCAAAGTCCTCACATTGATTTATTTGCCCTTTAGAATATGATGTATTGTGGTAGGAAAATCCAAATAAAATAATTTTAGACTATGTTGTCACCATTGGGGTAGAAAATCAAAACCAAAATTATATCTCAGAGACAATGGCATATTAATGCCACCTTCAAAGACTTGTAAAGACACAAGAGAAGGATCATTCCTTGAGAATAACATTAGCAACTTGGTTCCAAGCTGATTACATCAGACAATGATTCCTCCTTACTTGAGTTGAGGCACAGTGCAGATATTGGTTTGCTTTCCTTGCCTAGAGGACTTCGTTAAGCACTTCTGCTTGAGGGAATCACAGAGTTATCTGATCTACTGATATTAAACCCCACAAATATAACTTCTGACTAATTGACCTGCCTTTCACAATAGACAGCATCCACCATCTACTAGGCAGGTAAACATTAGTACGCAAGTTCCACTGTGTGTGTGTTCCAACACTGAGAAATTACATACATGATTCTTGGAACAAATAAATAGAAGTAAGCATGGCTCTATTCTCCATTACTGTCAATGACACATTTAGAAATTTTTTGTTTCTCTATTCCAACAAATATAGACTGTTTTGTCCAAAAAGCCCAGGTCTCAGATGGATCCATTTCTCCATAAATGCTTGGCTGCAGCGTTGTCTGGATGATTTCTCACATCCTTGTAACAGAAAGCTCAGAAACAAATTTCCATATTAGCAAGAGTAATGGAACCTGATCATCATAAAGATGTGTGGTAATTATTTAATAGGTACAAGTACAAATATATTTGGCATTTGAGTCATTCACGTGTGTATCTCTTGATGCACATACACAATTTTAGAGGGGAAATAGACATAGAAACCATTAGAATGAGATGCTGTGTTATCCCTCCAGGTAAACCTCTTCAGTTAAAGAAATATTGGCTTGGTGGAAGGGTAGGGAGTCATGAATGCATGACAGAGAAAGTGCATGATGAATATCATTTTGAACTCAAGTTCAACTGCTGTTGAGAAGATTACTTAATCTCATCAATTCACGTCTCGTAAGTTTATTTTTTTTTTCTGCAAGTTGTGACTGAACATAACTCTGCTGAATCTCTTTCTGAATATAGTTAACAAGATAAATAGTAAATAAATCTGAGCAAGGTCAAGGGTTGATACAGTGAATGCTGTAGTGACCATGCCCAGATCTCCTCATGAGGCTGGTTCATCTATCCTCCAACTGTTGTAAAAAGTGTATGGTGATGATTTATAATTGCATAATGGCTTACTCCTCCAGGAAGAACAATCCTATATAGAAGGTATCTTGCCTGAGAGATTAGTCACCACCAACCAGCCAATGGTGAATAAATGAATTAATAAATTACTTTCATGAGAGTACAAAGGGCCGATACTAAAAATGAGTAAATATGTAAGTATATAAAATTCATAAAATGTTTCTGGGATATATAGGTAATTATTCCCTGGTACATAAATAATAACACTATCATTGAATGTGGAAAGATGAAATACATTATGGCAATCATCAAACACATCAACCACAGTTTTTCTCACTTTAAGTGACACAGTTCATGGGCTTCCCAGATGAGTTCTCATGACTATTTCTATCCCAATGCACATACTTTTTTAATAGCCTGAACATACCTTTTATGATGAAATCAACTTCATCTTAGAAATCAGTGAATTATTTAAAGCATAACCTATTAGAAAGATCTGAAGAACATCACTATAAATCACACAATTGATTGCAAGTTTATTTTTTGTAACTTAGTACTACTGCATATATTAAAATCAGGTTGGCTAAAGTCAAAATACATTATAAAATGGAAATATATGTATGTATTAACAAATATGTTACACACTCAGAAAAATATTATTAGTATTAGAATTGAAGAAATAATGAGCTAGGTTCCCTAGAGTTCTGGAAAGAAAATGAGATTTAAGGGTCAAATAGTCTTTACTTACCTCCTGAGAAAGTTTTGTATCTTTCAATGTTATACAGTGTAAATATCAAACTCAAATTTAGAAAAAAATAACAATATTTAGGCTACTATTAAAAATAGTAAATTACAAGAATGAATTGAGACACTTATTTGAAAAACAAAATATATTGAGTTTTTTCTTCTTCATAATAATAAAATATAATTGTGAGATTATAAAATGTATAAACATTATTCTTATGTAAAATGGTCAAATTACTATGCTTAACCCTAAAAATATAAAATTAAATTTGTAAATATGAATAAAATTTCTAACATATAGCAAAAGAATACTGAATTTTTTAACCTTTTACAATGTAACTAGACAAATAAAAATTAGCATAAAATGCATTAAGGATTTATATATTTTGAGATTCTTCACATCATCTCTCTGATAGTGGCAATCTATATCTGCATTTGAAATACCAATTAAGTAAACTAATTAATACATTCAAATAGTGAAATTACCATTGAATTTGTGATCTTGAGAGTCTAAATGTATATTGACTACAATAAAATGCAAATTAATTTTAAATCTGTGAAAAGCGATACTTAACATGGTACATTAAACTGTGAGTTTAAAAGGAATAAGGATTATGAATTATTTCAAGGATGCAACGGAGAGCAAATTCACTTATTCTGCTGAACAACAGAATCATTAAAATGTTCATTCATCCTGCATTCAAAGTATGTTTGCTGAATTGTCACAGTTGACAGCATGCCAATAGTATAATCATACTGTTGTTAACATTTGAAAAACTTACAGGTGACTTTCTTAATAGCCACTGCCCAACCCTTCTACAAGTGCCCTTCTCCAACACCCAGTTTACCCCAGGCCCTCAAACTTCCTACAACTAAAGGCTTACTTCTCCATAAAATAGGTGGTCTTGAAGACACTATTTCAAATCTGTGGCATCTAACTACTGTGAATAGTAAATAGCAGTGGCCATACTGGCTTGAAATATTTTGGATACTATTGTGAATTTGTATTTGAGTCAACTCAAATTATTGTAGACCACAGTGATTTTATTCAAGATACTAAAGGTGGAGGTGAAACAGCAGACCCAGACTTTTATACTAATAAAGTCAGGGGAGGGCACTGGAGTCATTGCTTACCAGCTAATTATCCCCTAACTGCTATCTGCTGCTGGATTGAGGCAGCAACCAGGACCAAAGCTTTAGTTTGTGGTGGATTTCTTCCTTAAGATTTTTCAAATCCTGGTCCAAGTATGTGTTTTGCTTTATGGGGAAAGTCATTAGCCTGTCATTTAGAACAAACACCTTGATCACTGAAGTTGAAAGGAATCCAGACAATGAGAGACTGAGACAGGCTTTCCTTGTGGGTTACAGTACATCCTCACTGGTTCAGCTTTTTCTGTGCTTCCTCTACTTCATGTTCATCTTTTCTTCCTGATAGCCTATTTTAGTTTGTTTTCACACTGTTATAAAGAAATACCCTTGTATTAGTCCATTTTTATGCTGCTGATAAAGACATACCCAAGACTAGACACTATACAAAAGAAAGAGGTTTAATGGACTTACCATTCTACGTGGCTGGCAAGGCCTCACAATCATGGCAGTAGGCAAGGAGGAGCAAGCCATGTCTTATATGGATGGAAGCAGGGCAAGAGAGCTTGTGCAGGGAAACTCCACTTTTTAAAACCATCAGATCACTTGAGACTTACTCACTACCATGAGAATAGTATGAGGGAAAACACCCCCATGATTCATTTGTCTCCCACTGGGTCTCTCCCACAACACATGGGAGCTCTGAGAAGAGGGCCACCAACCTCCAGACTCCAGAATGGTAGATCAACACACAGCTTTCACTGTGTACCTGGAAAAGCTACAGCCACTCATCACCAGCCCATAAAAGCAGCCAGGAGAGGGGCTATACCCTGCAAAGCACTAGACAGTGTACCAGTAGGGACTCTCTTTGGGGCCTCTGACCCCACATATCCCTTGCACACTGCACTAGCAGAGATTCTCCAAGAGGGTGCCGCCCCTGCAGCAAACTGCCTGGGCATCCAGGTGTTTCCATACGTCCTCTGAAATCTAGGTGGAGGTTCCCAAATCTCAATTCTTGACTACTGTTCACCCTCAAGCTCAAAACCATGTGGAAGCAGCCGAGGCTTGGGGCTTCCACCCTCTGAAGTAACAGCCCAAGCTGTACCTGGGCCCCTTTTAATCACAGCTGAAGCCACTCAATGAGGGAACCAAGTCCCTAGGCTGCACACAGCACAGGGACCCAGGGCCCAACCTATAAAACCATTTTTTCCTCCTAAACCTCTGGGCCTGTGATGGAAGGGGCTGCTGTGAAGACCTCTGACATGGCCTGGAGACATTTTCCCCATTGTCTTGGTGATTAACATTTGGCTCCTTGTTACTTATGCAAATTTCAGCAGTTAGCTTAAATTTCCCCTCAGAAAATGGGATTCTATTTTCTATCACATTGCCAGGCTGCAAATTTTCAAAACTTTTTTGCTGTTTATGCTCTGTTTCCCTTTTAAAACTGAATGCCTTTAACAGCAAACAAGTCACCTCTTGAATGTTTTGCTGTTAGAAATTTCTTCTGCCAGATACCCTAAATCATCTCTCGCAAGTTCAAAGTTGCGCAAATCTCCAGGGCAGGGGCAAAATGCCACCAATCTCTTTGCTAAAACATAACAAGAGTCACCTTTATTCCAGTTCTCAACAAGTTCCACATCTCCATCTGAGACCACCTCAGCCTGGATTTCATTGTCCATATCATTATCAGCATTTTTGTCAAAGTCATTCAACAAGCCTCTAGGGAATTCCAAACTTTCCCTCATCTTTCTGTCTTCTTCTGAGCCCTCCAAAGTGTTCCAACCTCTGCCTGTTATCCAGTTCCAAAGTTACTTCCACATTTTCAGGTATCTTTTCAGGAGTGCCCCACTCTACTGATACCAATTTACTGTATTAGTTCATTTTTATGCTGCTGATAAAACATACCTGAGACTTGCCTATTTACAAAAAAAAAGAGGTTTAATGGACTCCCCCTCCACAAGGCTGGGGAGGCCTCACAATCTTGGCAGAAAGCAAGGAGTAGCAAGTCATGCCTTACATGGATGGCAGCAGGGAAAGAGAGCTTGTGCAGGAAAACTCCCTTTAAAAAAAAAAAACATCAGATTTTGTGAGACTCATTCACTACCACAAGAACAGTATGGGGGAATCACCCCCATGATTCGATTATCTCCCACCAGGTCCCTCCCACAACATGTTGGAATTATGGGAGCTACAAGATAAGATTTGAATGAGGAGACAGAGCAAAGCCATATCAACCCTAGACTGGGTAATTTATAAAGGAAAGAGGTTTAATTGGCTCTCAGTTTAGCATGGCTGGGGAGTCTTCAGAAGACTTACAATCATGGCAGAAGGGGAAGCAGGCACCTTCTTCACAAGACAGCAGGAGAGATAGGCAAGAAAGAGCAGGGAAAACTGCCTTGTAAAATCATCAAATTTTGTGAGAACTCACTCACCATCACAAGAACAGCATGGAGGAAACCACCTCCATAATCCAATCACTTCCTTCCAGGTCTTTCCCTAAACACCTGGGGATTACAATTCTGATGAGATTTGGGTTGGGACACAAAGCCTAACCATATTAATGCCCTTCTGACCTTAGGATATAGATCCAGATATAGATGCAACAGTCTTACCTAAACTTTGTAATCATCCCTCATGATGTCTATAGTAAATCCTTTCATATGTACTCCATAATGAGTTCTGCTTTTCTAATTAATGCACTGATATGGAATTTAGAACCAGAAATGTGTCTAGAGGAACAGTACCTTAAGAATGGCTTATTTGATTTGGATATGATTTATCTGAAATGACTTATCTTGTATGATTCAATTTTAAGACATTATGACAGTATTTCTGAGGGTAAAGGGAGTGCTAGAAGTTCACAGAATGGCAAAACATAGAAAGTGTCAAAACAATGACTTAAAATACTACTTTTTGACATTGATAATTACTTGTGCATAAAAGGCAAGTTATCAGGTGATAAGTTGATAAGTTATATAAAAGGATATGGTGCTGGGTATAATGGCTGTCACCTGTAGTCTGGCACTTTGGGAGGCTGAGGCAGAAGGATCCTTTGAGCCCAGAAATTTGAGGTTACAGTGAGCTGTGATCATGCCACTGCAATCCAGCTTGGGTGAAAAAGTGAGACCTTTTTTCTAAATTTCAAAAAAAAAATGATGGAAATAAAAGATACAATGGGGTTAGATAATTGCGTCAAAATTCAATAAAAGACTTGGGGTATAAAATAATGAGTTCATGGCTTTAACTACAAAGCCCCAGATTTTTCTCCTATGAATACATAAAGAGAAACTCTCAGCACTTGCATGTTAGAGGTTCCTGAAAACAAAATCCAGAATCTAATCCTGTTTGGATCTGAGCTATAGCACAAAAGGAATTTCAAAATGCTCAAGGTCTCTTATGTTAAAATCGAGCATTAATTTTGTAAGAGTAAAGCCTTGAAAAATGGGATGGGTATGTAGGTAAATTCAAATGAAACCAAAGAACTTAAGCTTATAAATTATTCTGATTTTATTTCACCAGTTACAGCATCTCTTTGATGATTACCCTCTATGAGCTTAATCTTTCTTTGTCTGCAAAAAATGTAATAAATTTCTGTAAAATAATTGCTTTGTAAAACACTGATGATCCTTTGCAGGATTTATCCCTTCATTAGTTTCCTATGGCTTCAGTAACAAACTACAACAAACTTAGTGACTTAAAACCACACAAATTTATCACCTTATAGTCTTAGAAGTCAGAGTTCAAAATGGGTCCTATTTGGCTAAAATCTATGTATCTCAGTAGGTCTCCATGTCTTCTGGGCGCTCTAGGAAAGAATTTATTTCCTTACGTTTTCCACCTCCTAGAGGCTGCTCACATTCCTTGTCTCATGATCCTATCCTCCTTTTTTATTTTTATTTATTTATTTATTCATTTGAAATGAAGTCTTGCTTTGTCATCCAGGCTGGAGTGCAGTGGCGCAATCTCAGCTCACTGCAAACTCCACCTACTGGGTTCATGCAATTCTCCTGCCTCAGCCTCCTGAGTAGCTGGGATTACAGGCATGTGTCACCATGCCCAGCTAAGTTTTGTATTTTTAGTAGAGACGGGGTTTCACCATGTTGTCCAGGCTGTTCTCAAACTCCTGACCTTAAGTGATCCACCCACCTTGGCCTCCCAAATTGTTGGGTTTATAGGCATAAGCCACTGGGCCTGGCCCTGTCTTCTGTTTTTAAAGCCAGAATTATGAGGTTTTCCAACCTCTTGCTGATTGTTTCCATCACCACATCTCCTCTCACACTAGCCTTTCTACCATCTTCTTATTAAGGGCTTTGTGATTATAATAGGCCAACCCAGAAAAACGAAGACAACCTTCCTTCTGAAGATTTTTAATTTAGTCACATCTGCAAAGTCACTTTTGCCAGGCAAAGTAACATACTCACAGGTTCCAGGCATTAGAGCCTGGACATCCTTGGGTGGCTCTTATCTGTCCTAGTATGCTCCTGCATCTCTTGTTGCTTCCTTAGGTTTCCCCAGACTCAAGTCACAGAGAGCTTTGAGAGCTAGGGACAAATTATGCCACACAAGCAGGCGTGGTGCACAAAAATATAATTGCATTATTTTGTTAATACTAACAAAAATCTATAGATTATTTGTGAAGATGGATCCCAATATTGTGGGCTAAGTATGAAAAGAACATAAGCTAGATCAGGTTGAGTTTATTGCTTTGAGTTTACAAAACAAAGATTTACAATTAGCTACAATTATGTGGCCCAATTCAGAAATGAGAACTGCAATGGAATAATATTTCTTACTTCTTTTGAAGTGAATGTATGTGTATGCTAGTTATTTTTTCTCTTCTTTCCTTTTCTCCATCACATGATTTTTAAAAGTAGATAATCATATATGTCAGTATTAAGACATATGATATCAAAAGAGGAATTTCCTCCAGTTAGAAAAAACAAAACAAAACAAAACAAAACTCACCTGACATTGGAACAATCGCTTTTCAACCTATCTGGAGAGAGGGTTACTGTGTTCCCAGCTGTATGAGGAATAGATGCATTTTGTTAGTAACAGGCATGATTTTGGGAATGTATTTTTTCAACATAAATTGTTTGATAAAAGTTGTATATAACAATAACAAGTTAATAATATTGGATTGTGATATTGTCTGTATGATGTTAACACCATACAAAAGAGTTCCAGTTACCAGTTTCCATCTTTGAATTGTTTCAAATTTTTGTGGACTATAAGAGATATTTTACATCGGATTTGAAAAGCAGAAGAGAGGCAGACAGTTCTTAAATAAAGCAGAAGAATTATATGCATATTTTTAACACCAGGGGACTAACCTAACCATTAAAAAAATTAAAAGGAGAGGAATAAAGAAAAAATAGCTAATTTTGGAGGATAGCCTAAAGAAGGCAAGTAGTGCTGAACAGAGGAGTTAGAGACTAGAGGAAAATGATGAAATCTTCAGCAGATGTAGAGGAGAAAAATTCTAAAGCACAGTGAAAGAAGAATGGGTAGAATATTGTTACATTTTATGTAGTAACTCTCTAAACTTGATTTCAGAATTTGTTGGAGTCTTCTAATCTACAGAAATCAATGTACAATGACAGAGTCAATCTCAATAATCTAAAAATATATACATTATAATGTACTAAAATTTTTTTCTAACTACTGACAAATATTATTAGTCTTTGGAATTTGAAAATGAGAAATCAGAATTCCTGGAAATTCTGTAGAATCTCAAAGCCATAGTCATTATTAAAATATTTCTAGTATTTTTAAACTTTTTATTCATTATTATAGACATCTAAAAATTACTTATAACATAAGGAGTATTAAATTTAATTGTACCTGCAATGGATTGCAGCCAATAGTTAATATTAATGCATTGGAAAATGGCAGCCAATGTCATCAGGTAGTATTCAAATAACTTCACCTTCAAATTTCCTTGTTGATTGACAAAGGCAGGTCAAAATTTCTTTAAAAACCTGTTACTTTTCAAAATACCACTCATTTGTACAATGTATACTGTGTCTATAAACATATTAAAATATATTTTATTTGCAAAATGACTCCCTTTTCACAGAAGATGGGAGCCACAGACACACACTTGTAATTTGGCAAAAACTACAAGAGGGACTCACTGATTAGTTCATGAACATTTCTTTCATGTTTGGTCCGCCCTGGTCTCAGAAATGCTTAACTTAACCTTTGGCTGTGCATCAATGTGTCCTGATCTTGCTATTGACTTGATATCAGTGGATGCCTTTGAATGAGTAACATTTTCATGTTAAATGTTAAAAATTAGATTCTCACATAAAAATTATATTTTCTTATGCTTCTAAACAATTTTCCTCAGAATTATGGATTCAGGGGAAACAAACAAACAAAGTAAATCTCTTCAGAGTTTCAAGAACAAATTCTCACGTGAAAAAATATTTTAATGAATTTGTTAGGCTTTTTAAATCAGTTTCCCCAAATTAAAGAAGAATAGCTGTCTCCCTTCTATTTATATCTAATACTAAAAAGCAGAAGCCTAAATATGGCTTAATCTCCTTTCTTTTACCTGCTTCTCCTGAAGTATGTGTGCATTCTACTTTTTCTCTCTCCTCCCCACTATCTTGTAGTTTCTTGATCTTCGTCTCTACCAAACATTAGAGTTTCTCTTTTTAAACTTATCTCAACTTTTTCTATTGCATAATCTATTTTTCCTGTGAATGAATGAAGTCTTGTAATCCTTTCAGTTCTGTTTCTTTTCCATTTTAACAAAACATAATTGTACTTTGTCTTTTGAGAAGGTAAAGATCTAAATATGTGGATAATAAAATACTTATAAATTTGTTGACCTTGTAAAACAATCATTTGATCTTGCTGTACAATACAGATTGTTTTTGTCAGAAAGATCAGCAGAAAAAATATGTAAAAGCAGCTTTATATATTGTAAGTTAAAATACATCTCATATTGAGATGCAAAAATGATAAAAAAAGTATATTTTTTTCTTAGGAAAACAAGGTTAAGATATCTCTGTAGATTTTCAGAAGAGGTAAAATGCAGAAAAGGAACTATTCTGATGGTAGAAATGAAGGTGTGTATCATAAATGTTATGTATGTTGTGGCTGAATTAGTTACACGGTATCCAAGTAAATATGAGTTACGTTGTTAGACATGTGGGGCAAATTTAAAATGAAGACTCATTTTATTTAGAGAAATAAAAGCACTTTGCTGCAAGAAAGAAATGTCTCAGTCAGAGAATGGAAAATGAAGAGATATGACTAAAGGAAACAAAAGAAAGATACAGTTAGATGAAAACACAGAAGTTGAAAATATATTAAAAAGTAAAGTGGAAAGAATTAGCTAAGATGACTGATAAGCATTATAAAATATCTAAGTGAAGTTAAGTAAATGACACCTGAGGTAAGAAATTGTATTTGACTTAAAGAACACAGCACAGGCAATGCCATAAGATGAGTTAAAATAGAAACCAGATTATTGAACATTAAGAAATGGAACCATTGAGGCTTTGAAGTCATTCACGAGAGAGGAACTATGTCAACCCCAAATGCGTACTAAATCTTTCTGATAGATTACGTTAGATCATATTATTAGTCAATAATTCTTGTGAAACAACTGGAATAAAATAGACATGTAAGTATATTTGGTAAATAATCATATTTATTTCTTTGCAATAAAATTCTTATTAAAGAAAATTATTGACATTATCAAAGAAGACTAATAAATGTCTAATTGAATTGGAAAATAGTACTAAATGCACTGGCCTAGAAATCAACTGAAATAAAGTTTGTTATTACAGTCAGTAACAAAAATCCAGCTCTATCAAGAACCAATAAATGCATGGTAAACTCATACCAATTCATTTACGGAAAATCAATGACCAAAAAATGCATTTATAGTTCACCACCAATCTATTGTAGCCTTTATCCTTTTTTATTATCCTCATTTTCACCACTCTTCCCTCCAAAAAAGTCCTGGCATGCTTTTATTTTATCTTACCCTAAAAATTGTTGCAATAGTTAACTGCATTCCATCTAATAGCTGCAGAATACACAGTCTTCTTAAATGCACGTGGAACATTCTCTAGGATAGATCGTATATTAGGCAAAAGCACAATTCTTAATATATTCAGGAAGATTGAAATTATATCAAGCATCTTTTCTGATGACAACATTTCTAACACTAGAAATCAATAACGGGAGAAATATCAGAAAATTTATAAATATGCAGAAATTATACAACATGTTCCTGAAAAAAGAATGGGCCAATAAATAAATTAAAAGGGAAACTAAATAATTTTTAGAAAATTGAAAACTTGAACACCACATAAAATAAAGTATGAGATATAGCAAAAGCAGTACTAAGAGAGAAGTTTGTAGCAATAAATACCCAAGTCAAAAAAGAAAATGATGTTAAACAAGCAACCTAATGTTACTTCTCAAGGAACTGGAAAAACAAGAACAAAGTAAGACCAAAATTAATAACAGGAAGGGAACAATAAAGTTAAGAGCACAAATAAATGAAATGGAGACAATAAAATCAATAGAAAGATCAACAAAAATCATATTTGTCTTCTTGAAAACATAAAAAAACACAAAACTTTAGTTGGATAAAAAGAAAAGCAAGAGAGAGGACTCAAATAAACAGAATTAGAGATGAAAAGGAAGACATGATAATTGATAAAGCAGAAATACAAAAGATCGTAAGAGAGTATTTTGAATAATTATACACTCAAAAATGAAATAACCCATAATAAATGATAAAGTGTTAGATACACATAACCTACCAAAATTGAATTATGAATAAAAGGAAATCTGAGTAAAGATATTGAACTAATAATAAAATATCTCCCATCAAAGAAAAAGCTAAGACTGGATGTCTTTGCTGTTGAATTCTACTAAGTATTTAAAGAACTAATAAAAATTCGTATAAAACTCTTCCTAAATATTAAAGAGAAAGGAATACTTCCAGATTCATTTTATTATTCTAGCATTACCATGATACCAAAATTCGGCAAGGACACAACTAAAAGGAGGAAATTACTGGAAAATATCCCTGCAATGTCCCTGATGAACATAGACGGAATAATTCTCAGCAAAATACTCGCAAACCAAATTCCACAGCATATTAAAATTTACTTCACCAGGATCAAGTGGGATTCATCCCAGAGATGCAAAAGTGGTTCAACACAATCAAATCAATAAACATGATACATCACAGTAACAGAACCATTAACAAATGCTATATGATCATTTCAATAGATACAGAAAAAGCATTTGAAAATTCAATATTCCTTCATGATAAAAACTCTCAACAAATTCAGTATTGAAGGAACGTACATCAATACAGTAAAGTCCATATATAACAAATCCACAGCCAACATTGTACCAAATGGGGAAAGATTGAAAGCTTTTTCTCAAATATCTGGGAAAAAAACAAGGAAGCCCACTTTCATCAGTTCCATTCAACATAGTACTGAAAGTTCTAGCCAGAGCAATCAGGCAAGAGAAAGAAAGAAAAGGCATCCAAATTGGAAACGAAGAAGTTAAAATGTCTCTGTGTGCATACAACATGATCTTATTAATATATACAGAAAACTCTAAAGACCCCACCAGAAAACTATTAGAACTAACAAGCAAATTCAGTAAAGTTTCAGGATACAAATCAACATAATGGAAATCAATAGTGTTTCTATGCGCTAACATGAACTCCCTGAAAAAATATCAAATAAACAATCTCATTTACAATAGCTACAAAAAAGCTTAAAAATAAATTTAAACACTGAGGTGAAATATCTCTACAATGAAAACTCTATACTATTTATGAGAAAAATGAAAAAAACACAAATAAGTGATGATATATTGTGTTTATTGATTGAAAGACTTAATGTTGTTAAAATATCCATACTACTCAAAGAAATCTACAGATTCAATGCGATCACTAACAAAATACTAATGTCATTCTTCTCAGAAATGAAAAAAGTAATCCTAAAATGTATATGGAACCACAAAAGACTAAACAGCCAAAGCAATCATAAGCAAAATCAACAAAGCTGGAGGTATCACACTACCTGACTTAAAAATATACTATGAAGTTACAGTAACCAAAGCAACATGGTACTGGCATTAAAACATACACATAAGCCACTGGAACAGAATGGAAAGAACATAAATAAGTCTAAGCCTTTACAGACAACTGATTTTTGACAAAGGTGCAAAGAACATACAATGGAGAAAAGATAGATTTCAATAAATGCTGCTGGGAAAACTGGATATGCACATGTAGAAGAAAGAAATTAGACTCTTATCTCTCATCGTATTTAAAAATAAACCCCAAATGGATTAAAGACTGACTGAAGTGTAAAACTGTGGAACTACTAGAAGAAAACGGGAAAAGCTCCATGACGTTGGCCTGGGAATTAATTTTTTGGATTTAATCTCAAAAACACAGCAATGAAAGCAAAGATAGACAAGTGAAATTCAATCAAACTAAAAGGCTTCTGCACAGCAAAGGTAACAATGAACAGAATGAGGAGACAGCTTACAGAATGGGAGAAAACATTTGCACATTATCCAGTAATATTATCTACTATCTATATTATCTATTAATATTGTTAATATTTGCACATATCTATTAAGGTGTACATTCCAAAATATATAAGGAATGCAAACAACTCAATAGCAAGAAAACAAATAACTTGATTAAAAGATGAACAAGACATTTGAATACACATTTTCCAAAATACAAAAAATGGCTAACAGATATAAGAAAAATTGCTTAACTTCACTAATCATCAGAAAAATGCAAATCAAAGCCACAATGTCAAATCATTCTTATTAGAATGACTATTATCAAAAAGACAAAAGATAACAAATATTGATGAAGATGTGGAGAGAAGGGGACCCTTGCAAACTGTTGGTAGGAATGTAAATTACTACACTCATAGTGGAAAACAGTATGAAGATTTCTCAAAAAATCAAAAATGGAATTACCTTATGATCCAGCAATGCCACTGTTGGGCAAATATCCAAAAATAAGAAATCAGAACATCAAAGACATACACTATTATGTTTACTGCAGAACTACTTACAATAGCCAAGATACTGAATTAATTTATGTGTCCATCAATGGATGAATGAATAAAGAAAATATAATTCACACACACACACACACACACACACACACACAATGGAATACTATTCAGCCATAAAAAATAAATTCTGTCATTTGTGACAACATGAATGAGCCTGGAGGATATTATATCAAATGAAATAAGCCAGAGACAGAAAGACTAATACCACATAATCTCACTCACGTGTGGAATCTTAAATAGTTGATCCTTGGAAGTAGGGAGTAGAATGGTGGCTTCCAATAGTCCCTGGGTATTCAGTGGAGAGGAACAGTTGGGATAATGTTGGTCAAAGGATAAATAATTAGATAGAAGGAATAAATGTTGTACGGGATGATGAATATAGATAATGACAATATATTATTGAAAAATGCTAATATAATGCATGTTAAGTTTCTTATCACAAAATTGATAACTATGTGAAGTAAAGCATAGGTAAATTAGCGAGATTTAACCATTCCACAATGTATATGTATTTAAAATATTACATGGCACACAATAAATACATACAATTTTATGTGTCCATTTTAAAAAGAAATAAATTTGAAAATAAAGTACTTCAAAATTTTCTTGATTCTCAAAAATCTCAAAAGGCTGAAAACTAAAGTTGTATAGTTTTTTCCTCCAAGAAACAGCACTAAAACTACAATATAAAATATAAAATAAATTGACAAAAACAGTTCTTGCTTGTAATTTCAAAATAATAACTTTTATATATTTGTTTTTGTTGGCATGTATTCATAAAATAATGAGAGTCTGGATAAACAATAAATAAAGTAATAAGCTGGAGCAATTTTCCCTTGTGTGCAATATGAATCATTGAAGATCAAGGCCTCTTGGCATCTCCATGACTCACTACTGTAGGATGCTACACTTACTCAGAAAGCCCAGTCATGCATACACCAAACACTGTGCACTCAGCAGGAAAGGAGTCCTTTTAGCATTATGAACTCAGCGGGATCAACAGATGCAAGCTCCATAATAGACAGACTTGCTGCAAATGTCCCTTTCTTATCTCTATATAGCAGTTTTCACTCTTCATTTTACATGGAAATATGTAGCATGTCTGTATATGCTTAATCCATCCTGGCAATGAATATAACTAAGAAGCAGGCACTTTGCTCCATTAAGCAAATTAGATGTCAAATATTCTGTTAACCTACATCATCTATTTGTAACTATTCTGTAGGAATTTACGTTTATAAGTCCCTTAGTTAATTATATTATTAAATAAAATATATGTTGAGCACTGCAAATTAGCTTCTTGCTAAAGACCCTATATTTGGAAAGTAATTGAAATACACATGATTTCAATTATGTAGGTGTTCAAAATTTAGTTGGGGATATGGACAAGAAATTGATAAATCAAATGTGGCAATATAGTGTCATATCTAGTACTTTAAAGAGTTAGAATTAGAGCATTTATTTGAATTTATATCATGTATCCACATTTACTATCAAAGTAGGTCCCTTTTTATATTTTACCTCTTCTAAAAATTCACAGAATTATGTATTTCCTCTTGTTTCTCCAGGAAGAAATTTAATTTCTACTATTAAATAAGACCTTGCTTAGGCAACATTTTAACATTCTAAGCCTCAGATTCTTTATCTCTAAATAGGATGGATTATATCTATATTGGAATATTTCTTTTTAAAGCCAGAACAAAATAACAGTGACATTTAACACATGAAAATGGGCATTGGTCATTGGTTATGTCGCATATTCCTTATAATGGTCATGGGTAAAAACACTAATCCAGTCATTATTTTACAGATAAGAAAAGTGAAATAAATACATTACCTAACACCATTTGATTATAATGTTCAGGTACTTGATTTAAATGCATTTATATTTTGTTTACTTTTTTTGCCTTAATATTTAAACATGCTTCCCATCTTGTAATTTCTTAATGAAACAGTGTCTCACAGATTAATACAAAATATGAAGAACCAAGATACTTCCCTTCACTGCCCCAGGAAATGCAAGGGAGAGGATATGAAATAAGCCCGGCCATCAAATCAGTGCTTCTATAGAAAACCTCTAATCTTCAAGACAATGTGATAAAACAATGAGGCCATTGAAAAGAATTTATGGATGCCTATTATTAACAAGTCAAAAAATAACAGATGCTGGCAAGGTTTTGGAGAAAAGAGAACACTTATTCACTGCTGGTGGGAATGTAAATTAGTTTAGCCATTGTGGGGAGCAGTGTGGCAATTTCTCAAAGAACTAAAAACAGAACTACCATTCGACCTAGAAATCCCATTATTGGGTATAGACCCAAAATAGTATCAATTGTTCTGCCATAAAGACATATGCACACATATGTTCATTGCAGCACTATTCACCATAGCAATCATGGAATCAACCTAAATGCCCATCAATGGTAGACTAGATAAAGAAAACATAGTACATATCCACCATGGAATACTGCTCAGCCATAAAAAAGAATGAGATAATGGAGGCAGGAACCCTCCACTTGAGAGGAGGGGGAGTGGAGGGGGAGGATCAAAACACTACCTGTTAGGTACTGTGCTTATTAGCTGGGTGATGAAATAATCTGTATACCAAATTCCTGTGACATGCAATTTACCTATATAACAAACTTACACATGTACGGTTAACCTAAAACAAGAGTTTAAAGAAAAATAAAAAATAACAGCATTCATGGTATCCAGAGGCTAGCAGTTCTGGTAAGATTAAAGTAGTTTCCCCTTATCCATGAAGGATACATTCCAAGATCACCAGTGGATGCTTGAAGCCATGGGGAGTACAAAACTATGTATATCGTGATTTTTCCTATAAATACATACCTATAATAAAGTTTAATTGATAAATTAGGAACATTAAGATATTTACAATAACTAATAATAAAATAGAACAAAGTAACAATAGCCTATAATAGTATTTGTGTTCATATAGTCTTTCTCTCAAAATATCTTGTACTGTGCTGATTTATTTTTGCACCACGCTTGACCATGGGTAACCGCAAAACTGTGGATAAAGGTGGAGTACCGCATTCTTAATTTGAAAATGTATTTCATTTCTTTCTTTCCACACAGCTACAAAGTTCATATAAAAGCATAGAGTAATTTAAACAACTAGTATTATTAAAACTAAGCTAACAATTTTTCTTTCAAAAAAAGCATCAGCACAGAAATAACTGAAATTTTTGAAAACTAATTCAATTTTTGCTATTATATACAGTATTTACTGGATTCACACACGTGTGTATGCACACATGTTCACACACAAACACACATGGGAAATCTTCCACATTACAAAAAGGAATATCAAAGGCCCATTGGAGCACTTGATCTTTAATGGCATCAACCTCTTCGGCTAATAATTTTCTCCAGAAAGGTCTTGACTTTCTGACTTCTTTTTTTGTTTCTCATATTCTATGGCCAGGGAGTCTCACTCTCTAACTACATTTTTATTTTCTAATTCTGTTGCTTTGAATGTCTGTTCAATAAGTGTGTTCTCCGGGTTCATATCATTGGCTCTCTTCTCTCAAGCTTCTATGGCTCTGAGATAGAATATATTTCTTCCACATCTGTGGTCTCATAGAATAGTAAAAATAACTCTCCTGCAATCCTTACTAAGAATAATGGCCATGTTTATTTTCACTTTTAGGCATATCATTTGCACTTACGATGCCAAGCCTCTATCTATTTGCTTCCAATTCTTCATTTTCAATATAATGCCACATAAAGTCACTGTAATCATCAAAGAGTTTTTGACAAATCTGAGTGGAAACAGAACTTAAGCAGTTATATTAATCTAAGACTCAAAATAAAGCACAGTTGAAAGAACACCTATTCATGTCCTGGAATCCATCGTACTTGATGTGGTTTGTCTCTGTGTCCCCACCCAAATCTCATGTTGAATTATAATTTTTAGTATTAGGGGAGGAAGATTTTGAATTATAATTCCTAGTGGGAGGTGAATGGATCATGGGGTCAAATTTTCTATGTTCTGTTCTCATGATAGAAAGTGAGTTTGCACAAGAACTGATGGTTTAAAAGTGTGTGGTACATCCTCCTTCGTTCTCTCTCTCTCTCCTGCCACCATGTGAAGAAGGTCCTTGTTTTCCCCTTCGCCTTCCTCCATGGTTGTAAGTTTCTGGAGGCTGCCCAGTCATATTTCCCGTTAAACATGTGGAATTGTGAGTCAATTAAACCTCTTTCCTTCATAAATTACCCAGTCCCAGGTAGTTCTACATAGCAGTGTGAGAACAGACTAATACAGAGCTAGGGAAATTGCAATGGGGTAGGAGGGAGAAAGAGAGGGGAACTCCTATAATTCTCTAAAACGGATTCGTCCCATTTACCTTTAAATTATCTCTAAATTCCAAATTCCAAAAAGACACTGCTACTGCATATCGGATAGTGGCACAGATTATAGAATATATCATTTTTTTCCTCCAGAATCAGACAGTGTATCCTTCAACGTTATGCCTATCTTTACTGTTCTGGTTATCCTGGGATTAGAAGAAACTGAGTGGAGTTATTTAGAAGTGAGAACTCAAAGTAAAATCTTATTATATATAATATGACTAATGCTGCACAATATTATAATTTTTTTCAAATTGACATTTTAAATCTGTGTCACTGAGTTTTCTAGTTTGAAAATTGCATTATTCATCCCCCCTCTAAATATACTATTCTTAGCAAAATGAAAATTAAACTATTTTTAAATTGTTTAATTCTCTCAGCAACAAGGAAAGAGTACCAACTCAGATAATTAAAACTGTAAACTATTATTGCAAATTTTCACTGAGATAATTTAACAAACTGCTGTTTTATTTTGTTTTCCAAGGAAGTCAGTCCCTTTAGCTACTCAAAATTTAGCAAAATTTTATTGGTATAAACTTTGTATTCAAAAATTTTCCATTTAACTCCTTTTAAATATATGCTTTCAAGAAACTTATATTTATAACTCTTTCACAAATGACAATATAAAAACTCCTATACTGTATATTAATTCTGAAAGGTACAGGTGAAAAGAGACAGAGAATGGCTGTAGTAATGAACAGTTTATTCTTTCATAACTCAATTGTTTCAATCGATCTCCTCTTACTGTCTCAAATTTTTATACGCAAAAGAAATACCGATAGTATCTATTAAGTAGTAACTCAGAAAAAATAGTGGTTAATTGATGTAGGGCCACAAAAATTAATATCTAGTGGAATTTAATGTCTAGTTTTCTGGAAACTAAAAGATATGTAAACTTTGCAGTTATATAAAAGATGTTATAGACACAATATTTTGCACAATGACAAGTCTTCCAGGCAAAAGTTGTAAACTCCTTTTTAATTGGGTATATTTAGAAGTACATGAAGAAAACTTACTATTAAATACATAATAATTTTATAAGCTGTCCAGGAACTAAATTACATAAATAAGATATTCACTTGTTTTTTCTGGTTACACCATATTTTCATATTAACATAATATAATATTTTATTATATACTATAGGGATTAACTAAAATGTGAGCCAAAAAAATAGCACTACTGATGTTGTCTTAAATCCTTTGAAGCAATGTTTTGAAAAAGTTGGAAATTTGATAAATCATCGTATTGTGGTGAACTTAACAAAATTAGATTCTTCCCCCCCCCAAGATACTTGAAAATACTTACCAGAAACAATAGTTTACAGGATATATAAAGTATATTATTGATACAGATAACTAATATTTTTTAAAAATTATCCAATTGTACAATATAAACTAATTCACAGAAAGGCACTGTGATGATATGTTTCACCAAGATCAGGAATAAAATGTTATTGAGACTTTACTGACTATAAGGAAAATCCAGTAGTAAGTGAGTCTAATTATGAGTAATCAGGTGGGGCATGTTAAGAAGGAATATATGGTACCATAGGTTTTATTTCTGTAAACATGTCAATGCTTTGAAATGAATTTTCACCATTTTTACTATTTTCAGCTTCAGAAACTACATTTATTTTTGCAGGCATATTTATTTACTGTATCTTTTTTATAAGCAGAAATTAAAACTTGGTGCCAAGTGCATAGGCTAACCTCCCGCAGAGAGCAGATTAGGGTCAGCTGCCACCCTTTCTGATGTTCACATTTCAAATGGAAGGCTCCAAGACCTTCAAGAAAGACACTCTGGCACACAAAACTGACAATAGGCCCAATTTTCTTTTTTAAAAATTGTATAACTTGAAAATATATACAGAAATAATTTACAAATACATTTTTTTAAAGAAATGAAAAAAAAACAAAGGAAGGTTTTTAATTTTTGATACTAGGAAAACTAAAATATGTAATTTTTTTTTTAGATTTGTACTTAATCTTACAATGTCTCCCTTTTGTTATTATGTGATAGTAACACTACAACTTTTTCACGATCTCCATTGGAAGTTCAATGCCACAGTGTCTTTACACGAATTTGATAGTTGTCTCTTTCCCAGAGTAGTTTGCAGCTACCAAATATCTAGCAAGTCCCTAATAAAATACAAAATTAAGTAATAATCAGAATTACAACAGGATGATGTGTCTAAAAACCTAGTACAATACTTGCCTGGGGTGATTAACTTTAAATATATCATACCAATGATGAATTGTTAAAGCAGATTCTTATTTAGCAATGTGTAAAAATCTCTCCTTTACTGTACATGAATTGCACAAACTGTTGTGATGTCTTTATTGTTTGTACAGTCAAATAATTAACCACAGTGTTTGTAAATTATTTCATTGTACCCCATGAAATTTTATTCATTTCAGACATAAGGAGTGGCTTAACTGTGAAGCTCGATAAACTAAAATTTTCAACTTAATGTTTTTCTTGTGAAGTCCAATGAGTTTTACTAGTCATACATGTAACATTACATTTACACAAAAATATAGATCCTTTGGCAATTATTCTATTTCTCCAAATATTTTTTCCCAGATGTGAAACACAGATATCTATGCCCATTACCTAACAACAAATTGTATTATAGGGACACATTGAAGTGTACAGATTGAACTTCCAATATTTAATGTACATGGCTTTAATGGCTTTAAGTCTTTAGGACAAGCACAAACCATGGGTCATTTCTCACATTGGGTTAAATCAATAGCTACATGATTATAATAGTCAATTACATTTTCATGAAAAATAAGGACTTCCATCTTTGTTTATCTATTCATGCTTTTCTTAGAATAAATTTACAACCCAAAGTTAATTGAATGACATTGTAACTGTCTTTTGCAGCCTCTATCTGTAAATGCCAGATATCTGTTGACCTATTAATCAGAAGTTTCTCTTTTCTTCATCATTCTACCTTTTCTGGTGCAGTCATAGTCTCAGTACCTAGAGGTTCACTTAAGTCTGGGAACCATTACTGGGAGTACTGTAAGAAAAAGTACCCTAACAAATAATATGTTTGTTTTCAAATAAAATAAGATTCTTAAAGTATTTGAAGTACTCATTGCTGTGGATAGGAGAACAAGGCAAAATATGAGAGTGGTAGTAAGTTCTCTAGACTATCTCCTTTCCATTGAGTTCAGTACCAGTGTCATACTCTCGAAAACTTAAGTTTCATTGACTTGTGGAAGCCACAGTCCAGTTGTCCTGAGGTACTGGCTTTACATAGGAAGCATGGATACAGCAGGACACTTACTTTACTTTTGTAGCTCTATGAATGATCAGTGGTACTTGAAAGTCTTCCTTTCAGTATGTTGACAGCTTATCTTTCCTCTCAGGTACTTATGACTTTGTGTCTTCGATTTTCTAGAAAAGAGAGATGTTCTAATTACATATTGGGCATGTCAATGCAAGGGGATGAGTGAGTATTATTCACTCATCCCCTTACACTCTATCTATCTATCATCTATCTATCTATCTATCTATCTATCTATCTATCTATCTACATATATATAAACACACATAGAGAGAGGGCATGATTATGAGAGAAGTCAGTTAAATTAGGCATAGGACAGGGTCTCAAACACAAGTTCATAGTCCTGTCAAGCATACATTCAAAGAGAATAATACTAGTTGTGATGGTTAATACTAAGTGCCAACTTGATTGGATTGAAGGATGCAATATTGATCCTGGGTGTGTCTGTGAGGGTGTTGCCAAAGGAGATTAACATTTGAGTCTATGGGCTGGGAAGGCAAAGCCACCCCTTAATCAGGTGGGCACCATCTAATCAGCCGCCAATGAATATAAAGCAGGCAGAAAAATGTGAAGAGATGAGATGGGCATATATATCTATATCTATCTGCCACAAACACCTCAAGCATTGTTGTATCTGCTGGGTCATATATGTATATATAACCCATTGAGGAAGGACCCCACTACATTACCAACAATTTATGCAGTGAATCTTTCTCCTGTCCTTCCCCAAGGAAACCTCCGGACTTTTCCCAGGGTAACTGTGCACTTGGAAAAGGGAAATGATCAGGCATTTTGGGGAATACTGGACACTGGCTCTGAGCTGACATTGATTCCAGGGGAAACAAGATGTCATTGTGGTACTGCAGTTACAGTAGGGGCTTATGGAGGTCAGGTAATTAATGGAGTTTTAGCTCATGTCTGACTTACAGTGGGTCAGTGAGTCCAGTAGGTCCCTGGACACATCCTGTGGTCATTTCCCCAGTGCCAGAATGCATAATTGGCATACACATACTTAGCAGCTGGCAGAACCCCCACATTGGCTTTCTGAAAGGTAAGGTGAGGGTTATTATGGTGGGAAAGGCCAAATGGAGGCCATTACAGCTGCCTCTACCTAGAAAAATAGTAAATCAAAAACAACATTGCATCCCTGGAGGGATCGTGGAGATTTGTGCCACCATCAAGGACTTGAGAGACAAAGGGCTGGTGATTCCCACCACATCCCCATTCAGCTCTCCCATTTGGTCTGTGCAGAAGACAGATGGATCCTGAGAATGACAGTGGATTATTGTAAGCTTATCCAAGTAGTGACTCCAATTGCAGCTGCTGTGCCAGATGTTGTTTCATTGCGTGAACAAATCAGCATGTTTCCTGGTATCTGGTATGCAGCCATTGACTTGGCAAATGCCTTTTTCTCCATTCCTGTCCATAAGGCCCACCAGAAGCAATCTGCCTTCAGCTGGCAAGGCCAGCAATATGCCTTTACTGTCCTACCTCAGGAGTATATCGACTCTCCGACTTTGTGTCATAATTTTATTCAGAGAGACCTTGATCGTTTTTTGCTTCTGGAAGATATCACACTGTTCCATTATATTGATAATATTATGCTGATTGGATCCAGTGAGCAAGAAGTAGCAAACACACTGGCCATATTAGTGAGACATTTGTGTGCCAGAAGATGGGAAATAAATATGACTAAAATTCAGGGACTTTCTACTTCAATAAAATTTCTAGGGGTCTAGTGGTGTGCGGCCCTTCGAGATATTCATTCTAAGGTGAAGGATAAGTTGCTTTATTTGGCAGCTCCCGTAACCAAGAAAGAGGCACAACACCTGGTGGGTCTATTTGGATTTTGGAAGCAAACATTCTTCTTTGGGTGTCTTACCCTGAACATTTATTGAATGACCTGAAAGGCTTCCAGTTTTGATTGGGATCCAGAACAGTAGAAGGCTCTGCAACAGGTCCACACTGCTGTGCACGTTGCTGTGCCACTTGGGCCATATGACGCAACAGATACAATGATGCTTGAGGTGTTGGTGGCAGATAGAGATGCTGTTTGGAGACTTTGGCAGGTTCCCATAGATGAATCATAGCAGAGGCCTCTAGGATTTTCGAGCAAGGCCATGCCATCTTCTTCAGATGACTACTTTCTTTTTGAGAGACAACTGTTGACCTGTTACTGGGCTTTGGTGGAAACTGAATGTTTGACTATGGGTCATCAAGTCACCATGCAACCTGAACTGCCTACCATGAACTGGGTGCTTTCTGACCTATCTAGTCACAAAGTGGGTCATGCACAGCAGCATTTCACCATCAGATGGAAGTGGTATATACGTGATTGGGCTTGAACTTGTCCTGAAGGCAAAAGTAAGCTACACAAGGAAGTGGCTCAAATGCCCGTGGTCTCCACACCTGCCACCCTGCCTTCTCTGCCCCAGCCTGCACTGATGTCCTCATGGGGAGTTCCCTATGGTCAGTAGACAGAAGGAAGATAAGACTAAGACCTGGTTTCACAGATGGGTCTGCACGATATGCAGGTACCACCTAAAAGTGGACAGCTGTAGCACTACAGCTCCTTTCTAGGACATCCCTGAAGGAAAGCGGTGAAGGGAAACCTTCCCAGTGGGCGGAACTTTGAGCAAAGCACCTGGTTATGAGATTTGCATGGAAGGAAAAATGGCCATATATGCAGTTATATACTGATTCATGGGCTGTAGCCAATGGTTTGGCTGGATGGTCTGGGACTTGGACGAAGCATGATTGGAAAATTAGTGACAAAGAAATTTGGGGAAGAGGTATGTGGATGGGCCTCTCTGAGTGGTCAAAAAATGTGAAGATATTTGTATCCCATGTGAGTTTTCAACAACGGGTAACCTCAGCAGAAGAGGAGTTTAATAATCAAGTGGATAGGATGACTTATTCTGTGGACAGTATTCAGTCTCTTTCCCCAGCCACCCCCGTCATTGCTCAATGGGCCCATGAACAAAGTGGCCATGGTGGCAGGGATGGAGGTTATGCATGGGCTCAGTAACATAGACTTCGACTTACCATGGTGGACCTAGCTACGGCCACTGTTGAGTGCCCAGTTTGCCAACAGCAGAGACCAACACTGAGCCCTCAATATGGCACCATTCCTGGGGGTTGTCAGCCAGGTTCTTGGTGGCAGGTTGATTATATCGGGCCTCTTTCATCATGGAAATGGCAGAAGTTTGTCCTCGCTGGAATAGACACTTACTCCAGATATGGATTTGCCTATTCTGCTCACAATGTTTCTGCAAAGACTGCCATCCATGGACTCATGGAATGCCTTATCCACCGTCATGATATTCCACACAGCATTGCCTCTGACAAAGGAATTCACTTTATGGTTAAAAATGTGCAGCAGTGGGCTCATGCTCATGGAATTCACTGGTCTTATCATGTTCCCCATCATCCTGAAGCAGCTGGATTGATAGAATCGTAGAATGGCCTTTTGAAGTCAGAATTACAATGCCTACTCAGTGACAATACTTTGCAGGGCTGGGACAAAGTTCTCCAGAAGTCTATGTATGGGCTGAATTACTGTCCCATATATTGTACTGTTTCTCCCACAGCCAGGATTCTCAGGTCCAGGAATCAAGTGATGGAAGTGGAAGTGGTACCACCCACCATCATCCCTAGTGATCCACCAGCAAAATTTTTGCTTCCTGTTCCTGTGACATTACATTCTGCTGGCCTAGAGTTCTTAGTTCCAGAGGGAGGAAGGCTGCCACCAGGAGACACAACAATGATTCCATTAAACTGGAAGTTAAGATTGCCACCTGGACACTTTGGGCTCCTCTTACCTATAAGTCAACAGGCTAAGAAGGGAGTTACAGTGTTGGCTGGGGTGATTGACTTGGAGTATTAAGATTAAATCACTCTACTAGTTCACAATGGAAGTAAGGAAGAGTATGCATGAAATACAGGAGATCCATTAAGGCATCTCTTAGTATTCCCATGCCCTATGTTTAAGGACAATGGGAAACTCCAACAGCCCGATCTAGGCAGGACTACAAATGAACCAGATCCTTCAGGAACGAAGGTTTGGGTCACTCCACTAGGAGAAAAACCACAACCTGCTGAGGTGCTTGCTGAATGCAAGAGGGATACAGAATGGGTAGTGGAAGAAAGTAGTCATCAATACCAGCTACGACCACGTGACCAGCAGGAACAAGGACTGTAATTGTCGAGGGTATTTCCTCCTTTTTTTGTTAAAGGTGTGTTTGTTCATTTATATACTTGTACTAAGAAAATATCTTCATTTTATTACCTTTTCCTTTATCGTGTGAAATAAGATTTATTGAGTTCATACCAGCATTTAAGTATTGTTAGCTTTATGTAATAGCATTTGGGTTGGGGATTGGTGCAGTTCTGGTTGTCAAAGGGTAGCTATATTATGTTAGGTGTTATTATGATCTTATTATTGTCTTTATTTGAAGATGATGTATGATCTCAGGAGATGTGTATGGATTCAGGTTGACAAGCAGTGGACTTGTGATGGTTAATACTGAGTGTCAATGTGATTGGATTGAAGGGTGCAACATTGATCCTGGGTGTGTCTGTGAGGGTGTTGCCAAAGGAGATCAACATTTGAGTCGGTGGACTGGAGAAGGCAGACCCACCCTTAATCGAATGTGCACCATCTAATGAGCTTCCAGTGAATATAAAGAAGGCAGAAAAACGTGAAGAGAAGAGACGGGCCTAGCCTTCCAGCCTACATCTTTCTCCCGTGCTGGATACTTGCTGCCCTCGGACATCAGACTCCAAGTTCTTCAGTTTTGGGACTCAGACTGGCTCTCCTTGTCCTCAGCTTGCAGACAGCATATTGTGGCACCTTGTAACCATGTAAGTAAATACTTAATAAACTCCCATTTATGTATATATATTAATAGGATATATTTATCCCATTAGTTCTGTCCCTCAAATAGAACCCTGACTAATACACTAGTTTTACTTGCAGAATTAGTGTAATTTTTTAACAAGGCTAGTGGTAAAGCTCTAGGCCATTTAACCCAATAGATTGTTGAAGCTTAGCCATTGAGTTTTGTTTTGTTTTGTTGAGTGTGATTCATCCATTCTACTTGTCCGAAGGACCATAGTTAAACAAATATAATAGCTAATAGAGGAGTCTACAGTTTCATAATTACTAGATTACAATAAAAATAAAATTTCTCCTGATGATTCTGTATGCTCGATGTCACAAATGTAGGAATTTTGTGTATTGAGAGAGGCTTTACAACTGTCTTGCAACTAGTTTTTGAAAAAGGAAACACTTCAGAGCACACTCAAAAATGTTGGGTGTGCTGAACTTTAAAGAAAATTGCTAAATTATCTAAGGTAATGTTCTATCTTTGTAAAATAGTGTGACTGCTGTTTGCAATCTTTTAAGCATCCAAGCAATTCCAGTGCCACTACATCTACAAATAAAAAATAAACCACTGGTCTCTAGCCTACTCTCAGCTGTTAAGTTAAAATTTTACTAGAAGGACTTTTATTTTCTTGAAAAATCTAGTGTAATTTTGTTTCAAAATTTGGAATTCCCAAAGCTGAGGAAGAGACAACAGTCAACTTCAGTTGTTCAAAAGTTTTCAGAGCCAAGTAACTGGTCCAGAGAATGTGGAGAATTATCAAGTATCAACTGCTCCATTAGTGGTTTTACCTACTCCACAAAAACTGAGACAGTTATTATGAAAAACAGTATGAAAGCTTCTCAAAGCATCAAAAATAGAACTACCATACTATCCAGCAATCCAACTTTTTAATATATATCTAAAGGAAATGCCATCAGTATCTCAAAGAGTTATATGTACTCCCACATTCATTGCAGCATTAGTCACAACAGCCAAGATGTGGAATCAATCTAAGTATTCATCAACATATATATATCATATATGTATATATGATATATATATGATTCATTGACATAATTCATTGCTTCACACATCTATATGAAAATATATATATATATATATATATATATATATAAAATCACATACAATGGAATACTATTCAGCCCTAAAAAGGAAGAAAATCTTTTCATTTGCAGCAACATGGATCGGTCAGGAGAACATTATGCTATGTAAAATAAGCCAGAAACAGAAAGACAAAAACCACGTGATCTAAAAAGTGGAACTCATCGATGTAGAGAGTAGAGTGGTAATTACCAGGGTGTGGAGTGTCAGAGAATGGAGAGATATTGGTCATAAGACACAAAATTTCAGTTTTGCAGGATAAATGAATTCTGGAGATCTCACAAAATGTACAGCATGGTAACGATAGTTAATAATACTGTATTGTATATTTGAACTTTAGCAAGAGTAGATCTTAAAGTTTTCACACAACCCTCACACAAATGTAACTATGTGAGGTGATAAATACGTTAATTAGCTTGATTGTGATAGTTATCTCATAATATACACATATGTTAAAACAACACATTGTATACATTAAATACATATAATTTTTATGTCAATTATACCCCAATAAAGCAAAAAAAAAACAAATTTATCAAACTATAAAAAAGAAAATTTAATATAAAAAATAAACTCACAGTCTACAATACCCTACTCATCCCAAAAATTGTCTAAGCTTTTTTTTGTGTTTGTTTGTCATCTTTTTTCTGAATTGGCTAACTCAGATTTTAATGCTTTGCTGCTTTCACCTGACAACAAATGCCCTAAATATTTTACTGCACTTTGGCAGTGTTATAATTTGTCTAATGAGGACTCTTTCCCCTGTAAAGCAATGAATTATGTCAATGAATCAGTTTTACTTTGCTCTTTGGTTTCCTAGGCATCTGCAAATTATTTATGCATGGAATAATTGTGAATCCCTTTCATGGGACAAATTTCTCTAAGTTTTCCTATAAATGACTAAAAAAAAAAAAACCTTGAAACCTTTAATGAATCCTTTGTCCTAAACACTAGATTCCTTTTTAAGGAAAATCCAACAAGATTTTAGAGTTATCCGCTACAGAAATCAGTGGGGTGGCAAGGGTGGGGGTGAAGAATCCAAAACATAGATTAACTACAGAGAAAAGCTTTGCAAATGATGGTAACAAATTTAGAATAGTTGCGGGGTAGAAAGTATAGCACTTAGCCGACCAACACATCTATTTATTTCACTAAGGTCTTCTGCAAATCCATATATGTAGTGGTTCAGCGGTGACCACTTGATCAAATATGCCTTCTTTTCTTAAAAAAACTGGAAATAAGGGAGTATTATAGGTAAGTGGCCTTTCTGCTTATCCCTTGTTTTCAATTTCTTTTATAACTGTTTCATTCTTTCTAACTGAGCTCTTGGCAAAGTATATTGTCTTACACATAACCATGGCTTATTGTTTTAGTAAGCTATTTTCATTGGTTTTACATATAATACTAAACAAGTATTATTTCCCAGGGCCCAATGTAGTTCATCAATTTGTTTTTATTGAGGGTATTTTTCCAACAGTGTGAGACTGACACTCTCTACCAAAGCCTTTTCCTTTCAGAAGAGACAAAATAACCAAATCAGATGCCTTTTTACCCAAGGAGTTCTATGAACATTCCATCTGGAGTAGTGAATGTGGTAGCCTTCAATTTTCCCAGCAGATATCGCACCAGCTGATTTACAAGAGAATAAAGAGAAAGCAAGCAAGCAGGTCCCTCATTTAGAAGAAAGTATTTGTATGAAATCCACAGAGTAGAAGTAAAAAAAGAAAAAATATAAAGGAAAAAGTGGAAGGCTTACTTAAAATACCAAAAACCAATATTGGTTTCTCATTAGATTAAAAGCAAGACATTTCTGAGGAATAAGTAGCACCAGTGTCTACCAGAAAATGCCAGGGCAAATTAGCAGAAAGGAACATTACTGAAACATTTCACCAGTTTCTAGCATTGAGATTTTCCAGACCCATACATTTTAAGCTATTTCTCTAGTTGAAAGTTTTGTCCTTTTAGGCTTTCCTAAATCCTTTGTTTCTGCTCTGTCTATATTTCCCAGGGCCTCCTTCTACAGTCCCTCATTCAGTGTTCTGGCTCTTTGCAATAATGACATGTAGTTTTTCTTTCTTCCTTTACTACTTCATAGTGTTAGCAGCAGCAAATCGGTATGGGTCTGCAGAAACCTCAATTCATGCCTCCTCAGAAGAAAAAATTTGACCAAGAAGCATAAAGCAGAGAGAGAGAGACTGAGGCAAGATTTAGAGCAGGAGTGAAAGTTTATTAAAAAGTTTTAGAGCATAAATGAAAGGAAGTAAAGTACACTTGGAAAAGGGCCAAGCGAGAGACTTCAGGGATTCACATGCACCGTTTAACCTTTGACTTGGGGCTTGATATGTTGGCATTTTCAACCTCAGTGGCCTGCCAGCACTTGGGAGGGGATGTAGGGGCAGTCTGTTTACGGAAGTTGTACACATGTCCAGTTGAAGCATTTTTCTCTTATCGGTGGAGTGTACCTAGAGGAAGGTCATATACCAGTTAAACTGTCATTTTGACTCAGTATGCATGCTTGAGCCCACTTGACCAACTCCTGAGATTTTATCCGGAAGCAGCTGATCACCAGCTTCAGGTGTTTTCTATGTTTTGGGAAACGGCCTTTCCCCGGTGCCACCTGCAACCAATTACTATTTTACACAGACAGTTTAACACCTGACCATCACCTGATGGTTGCCTGACAGTCCTGGTGTGGAGTGGGTGTCTCTCCTACCCTTGCTCATGTCTGCCTAACTACCTACTACAACAATAGGATGGCCAAATTAAGGGTTATCCTTAGTAAATAGTTCTAACTCAACAGATAACACCATGTGTGTATGTTTATTTTTCCCTCTTTTCTTCCTTGCTTTCCTCTATATTCCCTCTAAACTGATTAGCTGCTTCTAAGTAACATATGACAGAAGCCTCTGTTGGTCACCCTGCTACCTTTTCCTAACTTAAATTTGAATAGTCAACAAGAGAGCACAGGAACAAAATAAAAATAAAATCTTTAAATCAGTAATACTAGCTGGCAAGAAGGTACATGTATTTTTTGGGAGGCCTAGGTAGCTTCTCAATGACATCAGCACCACTGGCAATACAAATAGGAAAGGATAATTTTCCTCACATAAAGACAATAAAAATGTAGAATTTATGACATTTTGATTTCTTCCTCGTGCTGGTATTTTTTAGCTTAACGTCTTTTCTCTTTGCCTTTTTCCAGATTGTTACAGGATCCTTGGGGTGTTGCTTTTCTGGCTGGAAACCTCTGTGGCCAGTGGCACCTTTGCCTAAGTTTTGCTCAGGCCCACTGGGCTCATTTTACCCACTTGACATGGCAGGCTGTGCTCAGCTCACTCTCGCAGCCTGGATCCCACACTTGCCAAGGGCAAGACAGACATGGAGCAACGAGAGGTGTGTGAGCAAGCATGGGGTTCAGCCACTGTGCACAGCCAGACACGCTTGCTGCTGCAGTGGGGCAGGCAGCTCCAGGTGCTGGCATGGGTGCTCGCTCTCTGTGAGGCTGTGGCAGGACCAGGCACACAAGAAGCAGCTTCCACAGCTGGCACTGGGGAACATGGTGCTCCCTGGAAGCTTAGAAGTGCCAGGAACCGTAGGACCCCAAAGACGGAGTCACAGCCCTGGCTCAGGGAGCTCCCAGGTCTGGGTTCCTAAAGGGCCTTAACTCCTCTCATTTTCTTTGCTCGCAAAGTAGCAAGCAAGGGGCAAGTTTCAGTCCTGTTTGTGTTACAGCTCTTTTAGCCTCACCATTCAGTGGGTTCCAAGTTCGTGTCCTGCAATCAGGAAGAATGAGGTACACAGACAAGTAGAGGGTGAGCAAGATGAAGAGGAGCTTTATTGTGTGATGGAACAGCTCAGAGAAGACCTACAGGGGGAAGCTCCTTTCCACAGACAGGGTGTCCCGACAAGTGTTCAGCTCCCAGCAGAGAGGGTAGCTCCTCTCTGCAGCTGGTCCTCCTGTTGTCTGTTCAGCTCTAGCTGAGCCCAGGGTTTTGATGGCCCTCAGAGTGGAGGAAGTGCACACAGATTGGTCCATGGGTGGCTATGGGCAGGACAAGAAAAGCACCACAAGTCACCACTCTGGTCCGGGGAACCGGCAGCCCAGCCCCCAGCTTCACGCCTTCCCTGGCTTGAAGGTAGGATTTCACCAGAGGCCCGCCCCATTCAACTAGGAGCCTGTCTGCCTCCCACTGCCATCCATGGTGTCCAGGCTGCTCTTGCCAAGGGGCACCCGCAAGCAAGCGCCAAGCTTCCATCACAGGCCCCCTTTATTTTCCCCTGCACTCGTCACCACCCAGTGCCCAAAGTCTGGAGAAGGCCGAGGCTGCAGGGGCTGGCATGTCAGCGCTGCCCTGAGCATGCGTACACCCAGCCAGTCTGTGACAGCGCCTGGGCTCAACCCCAACCCCGCTCTGAAATCAGAGCAGGCACCAGGAGTGGGAAGAGTCCAGGCAGCAGGAGCAGACACCCGTGAGCGTCTGGGGGAAGGGGGGCCTTCCCAGGTTCCCAAGGGTGCGGAGTGCAGTGATGTCCGGATCCTGTTCCTGGGAGGGCGGAGCTCTCACCCACTCGGTGGAGCGTGCAGGCAGCCCTGGCCATGCCTCCTCACAGCCTGGACCAGGGGCTCCAGGTTCTCACTGGGCCACTCTCTGCTCTCCCCTCTGGGCCTGACGGCACTGCTCCACCGCCAGTGGGTGGCTCGGCCTGGCCGCATCGTGGTGGCCCCCGGGGTGGCAGGCTCCGGGGTCTCCCAGGGGTAGGTTCTGGAGATTGACTGCCTCCTCTCTGTGCCTCCTCTCTGCAGTGGTGGTGGGTGAGGTGCAGGTGGCCCAGCGTCCCCCCGCCATCCCCGCACAAACAAATCTGACATCCTGGGGAACAACCCTGCAAGTTCCAGCTGTGCCTTCAGGCAGGTGTTCGCGGGCTCCCAGGATGTGGCGGGAAGTGAGGTTCTAGTAACGACAGAGGCTCCGGGACTGGGAGCGGGTCCTGTCTGGCCGTGTGAGGGGTCAGGGTAGCGCAGTCGCCTGCCTCAGGGACACGGGGCATAGGGGACCCATTGTCACCATTGCTGCTCCCACAGCTGCTTGAGCCACCACCACTCGCGCCTCCCTGCTTCAACTACCGTGATGGCAGCAGCTGCTCTAGACGGCCCACTGCTGACATCAAAATGACTAGTACAACTGCTTTCCTTCCTGTGGCTTCCATATAGGGACACGAGTTTTTATCCATGTTCTCAATTACCTTCTAATCACATCTCTATCATTTCTGCTTTCCTAACTACATGTGTGTGGCTGATAAACGGCCCTTGGAGGTGGAATATGTCTGATATTTGAAGGAGACTCGGAACTATGGCATGAACACAAGAACCTGTGTCCTCAAACAGAGCAGGTGATTCATTATTGGCCAAAGATGTGTGCAGAAGGAACATATTCTGCTAGTTCTATGGAGAAAGAACAGACCCAATATTGGATGACAACTTGGCATATCTGTCACAAAATGTGATATTATCTATTTCCCCTTGTTGAGCTATCCTTCTATTGAATACTTTTTCTGGCTACTCCTTTATGATTCATATTTTAGCATATGTAGGAAATGGTGAGAGAAACCTCCCAGATATCAAACTTGTCTGTATTTGCTTTCATCTCTAACCACATTACCCTTTTGAAATTATTTTCAGAGGTTGAATCACAGACTCATATTTGTCATTTGAGTATTTGATCATTTATTCATTTTGTTTATTTGTCATTTTTCAAAATATTGTAAGCTTCTAGGAAACAGAGAAGTTGTCTGTGTTGTTCAGAGAGGCATGCTCAGCTCTCAAAACAGTGCTTGCTTTTTGTAAGTACAAAATACACATTAGTGGATTGATGCATGCATGTAAAGTCAATTGTTTCTTAATATTTTAACCAACATCTTGAAAATCTCCATGTAAACTAACACCTACCTATTTTATCCCTCTAATCATTTAAGTATTTTTATAATACCTTCTGTTAAAAATAATAAATAAATATGTTTTCATTATATGAAGAGAAATTCAGTAGCTTTGCACACTCCCACATTTGAAATAAGATTGTAAATGAAACATAATATAAATGAAAGAAGCCGTGAAAAATTATATTTTGCTATGAAGGAAAATTTATTGTTAGAATATTAATTCATACACATTAGAAAGTGTACTTTGAAGATACTTAGGGCATTTTTCTATCAAGCTGAAAAATTTTTCCATTTCAACATAAAGACAACATAGGCTTAAATATAGTTATAGCTAATAGATGATTTTGCACAACATTAAGCCTGCAAATGCTTTCAAGAATATTTGATGCTGCAACACTTTTAAACAACTGTGATGCAATTAATTTCTACTGTGCACATAGGCAGCTAATAACCATAGAGGCATCATTCAGTCAGTTATATAGCAAATATAAAAATGAAGAACAAACTAAATTAGGATGGAAAGAAACTGGAGGTAAAAGAAAATTATTCTGATTTGCATGTGAATATATGTAAATATATGGAATATATGGATAGGGTGAAACCACCACACAATTCTCTGGATTTTTATTTCCAAAGTCATAAAATTACAAGGTGCATACATTGTTAAACATGTCTATTAAATATTATATGTGTCTATTATTAGATATCAATGGTTATTCTAACCAAGGATTATATTTCTAGGCATACTTTCCTTGAAATTTGTCGGTGTCATAATTGACAGATTATTATACTATAAAAATTATCTGCTATTTCCAAATGTCTTTCTTTAAACCTGCAGTTTTCTTAAGTTGTTGTACATCATTTTTTCTTGTATTCAAGACAATTGGGGAAAAGTTTATTCCACCTTCTTCAACTTTACTAATTCCTTAGCAATATTTATTGATTATTGCAATATCACTCACATTTTCACCAGCATGGCATTTGTCTTTAGGGTAATGCTTTGGTCTGTATTACCTACTCTCACTTTGGAATCTTCATCTGAAATACCTCTTGTCAAAATGCTCTGTTTGTATTTTTCCTCATTAGGTTTGAGTTTCTTGTAATGATCATGGATCTATTTTCAAATATTTCAGAATAAACTCAGACAGTTTTAAAGGGTTAAATACATTTTGAAAAATGACAATTCACTGGTCAGTACCTTTTCTGTCATGTAAATTTAAATGCTGTGATATATAATAGTACCTCTCACTGAATTTGGGATCATTTGTGCCATTTTATAGTGGGTAGTTTCTAATAAATAACAAAGCATAGTGGAAAACATTTTAAATTGTGGAAAGCTGCTTCTCTGGTACGTTTTCTTACAGGGCACATTGGATCAATTGCCCGGCTCTATCTCTTTGGTCACTTCCTATAAACAAATTGGATTTCCTCAAGGAGTTTGGCCTGTGTGCAGCTGATAAGTAGTGCAGCAGGCTCTACTTCTATTTGGTATTCCTTGTAGAACTTTGACTTCATTCTTTTCATCTAATTTTCTGGCTGTTACAGTTTGTACTGATGTTTTTCTTCTTCTGCCTTTCCTTTCCTACTCACTCAATTGCAATTTCTTTTCCCTTTCAGTGCTTGAATAATAAGTTGCTTTGTCAAGCAATACTAATAGCTGTCTCTAGTCACACTCTTTGGAGTGACTCATCCCACAGGGAGGCATTTTGCATTGCTTCCCTCCAAAAATATAAACAAATAACTACAAGATTTTGGGAGCCTGAGTTAGTGAGTACATAATAAAATGCAAGGGAAAAAGTCACATTAACTGCATTAACAAATGCAAGGAAAAAAGTCACATTAACTGCATAAGGTTTTTACCTCTGCATTTAGTAACCTACGCTGGTAGTAGAAGTTAGAAATATCGTGAGAGTTCTAGATTCATGGA
Source organism: Pongo pygmaeus (assembly GCF_028885625.2). Classification (NCBI taxonomy): domain Eukaryota; kingdom Metazoa; phylum Chordata; class Mammalia; order Primates; family Hominidae; genus Pongo; species Pongo pygmaeus. The sequence continues at coordinate 26,875,084 of NC_072377.2, forward strand.
CAAGGGAATATTAATTAGCTTGGAAGAACAGAAGCCACCATTTGACTGAAACAAACAAAAGCCCAAATTCCAACTAAAAGTGTGCCAAAACAAATATGATGGCAAATCTTTTGTATTGCTTGCAAAGTGTTATTCACAGTTCTAAGTTTGTTATGGATAAATGGGTCATATGATATTCAGTTTACAGATGAGAAAATTGAAGCCAGGAAAGTTAAACAAACTTGACTCAAATCACATAACTAATAAGAAAGGGCCAGAATTTGAACCATGATAGCCAGATACCAAAGTTGGTATTTAAAATATGATAATACCTCCTGTATGTTAAGGACTTCAAGCCCAGGAGTGGTATTGAAAATAAGTGATTTTTTTTAGTAAAAAGTCTGACTGGTTTTCTTAGTGTTAATAAATTCACTGGGAAAAAGAAAGCAAGATGTTTGGAATTAGCAATTCTGGTTATTATCAAATATATTTATTTGAATTAACTGGCATATCAATGTAATTTTCTTCAAGTAATTTTAAATAGTAATTCTAAACATTACATTATTCAGCAAGATGCTGCCACTGATGAGGCTTAAAAAGGTTACATGTAAACGCTTCATATATTTTAGAATCAACTCCATAGGCAAATAAATTTGCATTAAAATGTGTGATAAATAATTTAATAATAAAATATAATCAAAACACGAGAAAGCCAACATAATAGCTTTTTCTCTGTATATGAAAATCATGCAAATCAACCTACTACAAAGTTCAGAAGTGAGTAAGGAACTTCCATGTAAAATTCCCATCTTCAATCCAGAAGAGTTTGCTTGAAAACTTCAATAGTAACATGCATTTAAAACAATAAAAATATACACAGTAATGTTTCAGCAATAGAAAAAATATATATATCTTGAAGTGTAAATATTTTTATGAGCTTGCTTTATATCATATTTTCTAAAGATCTACAGCATATAATAGTAGAGATTGTTTAAATAGCTTAATCAACCAAAACCAAAATATCTTACTTTTAAATTAAGCAATTTTTCAAAGACTGGAATGCTTATGAAATACTATTATGTCAACTCTATTTCTTTCCTACTGGGTAACATTTTTGTGACCCTAATAAATTTTATTATTAAGTATATTGACCTATAAAATTATTTATGGATTCTTTTTTATGCTGCATTCTTTGCTATGGTACATAGATGCCTAAATTAAAACTTTAGTAAACTGAGATAATATTTAAAAAGCAAGTTCATATCTAATTGAATTTGTTTCTTATATATCAAGGAAAAACATGTTTTGTTGGATTTTAAGGTATTTTCATTATGTACTCACTATAATTCTTTGTACTAATATTACAGAGAGAAATCTAGAATGAAGCATACTGATTCTTGACCAAATGCTTTCAGGCTTTGAGAATTGCATTATATCATTTTGATTGTTGAAATAGACCCTAGGAAGTTCCAAAAAACAAAAACACATACTAGAGCAAAAGGACAAAACAAACAAGTAAAGATATCAAAAACCCCTTGATTTTACATAAATTATTTTAAATACTTAGGTAATTGGAAAATACTATAACCATCCTTAAGTGAGTAGTAGTAAGAGAGAGAGGAAGGTTGAGCCAAGGTGACTTGCCTGGCATGGTGGCTCATGCCTGTAATCCCAGCATTTGGAGAGGCTGAGGAGGGAGGATCACTTGAGTTCAGGAGTTTGAGACCAGCCGGGGCAACATAGTGAGACCCCATTTCCATAAATAAAATAGTTTTAAAAAGTAAATATAAAAATAAAAAAGAGAGAGAGCCACAAAAATAAATTGGCCCTTTATAAATCACTCTAGCTGTTATTTGGAGATAAGAGCAATGGCAAGAAGCTTAATGACAGTTGGGGGATGATTTAAAAGTATATTGGTGGGTCCAGGTGAGAGATGGTAGAGGCATGTTGGATATCAAAAAATATCTGCCAAAATGGACAGATTAGATAAATAATTTTTGTTGTACATCATTTATATAGTTCACACAATTTACATTAATAAAATCATGGCTTTCAAAAACAATATGTACTATTATTTTAAATTATATTTATATATAAATGCATGTTACATTGTGCAAATAGATTGTTATTATATGTTTTAACATAAGTATAGTTTTACAACTGAATAGTAATTGATGTAGGCTATAAAATCAAGTATTTGGAGAAAAATTAGGCTCAAAAAAATTTTGCTTATTAAATTATTTTCTTTTAATGTATTCACATATATACAAGGTATATGTCATATTTTATCATGTATAATATATCTTATCTATTACATATGAGAAATACATATGATAAATTATATACATTTTATCACATGTAAGATATGATAAAATGTATACAGTTTATATGTTATATGTAATATGATAAATATATACAATAAATGGGACACATTGTATGCCTGTATCAAAATATCACATATATCCCATAAAAATATACAACCATTATTTATCCACAAAAATTAAAAATAAATGGAAGGTAAATCTAAAAAAATAAAAAAAATTCATCCTCAGTGTTCAGTGGGATCAGTTTATATGTGAGTAAACAGAGATTAAAAGATCTAGGAAGGCGGGGGGCAGTGGCTCATGCCTGTAATCCTAGCACTTTGGGAGGCTGAGGCAGGTGGATTGCCTGAGCTCAGGAGTTTGAGACCAGCCTGGGCAACACGGTAAAACCCCGTCTCTACTAAAATACAAAAAATTAGCCGGGCTTGGTGGTGTGTGCCTGCAATCCCAGCTACTCAGGAGGCTGAGCCAAGAGAATCGCTAGAACCTGGGAGGTGGAGGTTGCAGTGAGCCGAGAGCGCCACTGAACCCCAGCCTGGGTGAGAGTAAGACTGGTTGTCAAAAAAATAAATAAATAAAATAAAGAAGAAGAAGAAGAAGATCTAAGAATTCTGGCTCTAAATGAATTTGAGTCTCTACCAGCAGTATTTAGATGAAAGACTGTCCTTTTCAGAATGCAAATATCTAGATAACTCAGGGGTTATAAGTTAATCTCACATTTTTTGAACTAGGTAAATCGAACACTCCTAATAGTCCCTAAACAACTGTGACTCTGAAGGGGGTTTCGTTGGGGGGGAAGTAGCCACCTGGATCACTGGGCACTTTTTATGACAACCAGCCTGGGTGGAGAGTCACAATGAGATGGATGGGTACTTAAGGTACACTAGAGCTCCTAGGACAGTGTCGGGCAGGAGAAAAGTGGGCTGCTACTACTAAGCTGTGAATCAGGTAACTTAATATCTCTATTGTATTTTAGTTGTTTTTTAAAATCTTAATATCAAATACTTGAAAAAGTCACATATTTAGACACATGGCTTTCAAGAATATCATTTTATTCCAATGTCACCATTAAATATATCCAGCATTTTAATTTCTGAGGTATGCTTACATGGTAGCAGGATTTTCGCTTTCTAACATCATAAAAATGTAAAAACACATCATAAGAAAAACAAAACACATTTTTAAAATGATAAAATGTGAAATATGATTTAGCGTCTGTGTATGATTATAGCCATCACTATAAAAGTAGCGTCCACAGATACTATCAAGTTCGTACTTAATTTTAACATAGTAACATTATGACTATCAATAGATAAATGATCAGGTTATGAAAACAATAAACATATTAAATAACCATAAATTTAATTTGTTTCTCTGAAAACAGGAAAAAATATAAAATAACCCATTTTTATACAGATCAGGAAGGGATGATACTCACCTCTAAACAAAATTTTACTCATTAAAATGTGAAAAATATACATCAGCCAATGTCATAGGTATTGACATTATTAACACTAAAATTATCATTTAACAAATAATTCTATGTTAAAATAATTGTATTAAAAATTACATTGTTTTCCAACTAAATAATTGAAATATTTAAAAATGTTATTCTACATGTATATATACGTATATATAAACACACATATGTAGACATGCATATGCATACATGTATATCATATATAGATATATACATATATGCATACAGGTATGATTATATATGTGTATATACATATACATATATACATACACGTGTGTGTGTATCTATAACTTGTAGCTCAGTATGAAAAACAAGCTCAAAACAGGCTGCCTAGGTTTGCCTCCAGTCTCCACCATTTAGCCCTGTGATGTTGAGCAAGTCCCATAAATTTCTCCATGACTCAGTTTCCTCATATGTAAAAAGACTCATAATTGTACCTACATTCTATATTTGTTGCGAGAATGTAAGCGTAATGCATTTGAGATATTTAGAAGAATATTTGACATAGGGGAAAAACATAAATATTAGCTGTAAAAAGTAATTTTAGTACGTACTTTTACATTTAACACTGTGCCTTAGAGAGTCTTTCTTGCCTCATAAGGTTAATTCATATACAGCTTTTTAACAGTTATGAAGTATTTCATAAAATAGATGCCCCATAATTTATTTCATTATTTATCTTTAAGTTTGTTTGCTATGCTTTGTCATGAAAAGCAATGCAGAGATGAACACTTTTGTACTTTATCTACAAATGTGCAAAAACTATTGATATTAGTGAAATGCATAATTTAGAAATTTTTGATTGGCAATAATAAAATGAATTACAAAAACACACTTTAACACTTTATATTCATAGTGGCAACATGTGACAGCCTGTTTTCTCTGCATGATGGTTTTTGCATTACATTTTTCTCTTACGGCTCAGAGTATATAACATGGGTCGGATACCCCTTATCTGAAATACCTGGAACCAGAAGAGTTTCAGATTTTAGATTTTTTTCAGATTTTGGAATATTTGCACATGCATAATAAAATATCATGAGGATGAGACCCAATCCAAACACAAAATTCATTTATGTTTTATATACACTTTATACACATAGCCTGAAAATATTTTTGTACAGTATTTTAGGTGATTTTTTGCATGAAACAAAGTTTATGTACATCGAACCATCAGAAAAGCAAAGGTGTCAATATCTCAGCCACCCCTGTGGACAATGAGGTTGTTTGGCATGACTATTTTTCCTGACTGTGAATTTGTATGCTAACAATAAGCAATCATTGTTTTATGCTTATTAACACATACACACTTAAAACTAAAAAATGTGACATACCATCACTACAGTGAATAAATAATGTGTTCAAGGTTAACTAAGAAGCACAGTAGCATCACCTGAATACTTGTATTTGCCGTTAAACAAGAGCAAACAACAAAAGTCATTGTACACTGTATTTTATTTTTATTGGTGGAGAAGAACCAACAATGACATCAAGGGAACAGGAAGTGGGTCCTCTCTGGACGAGGAGGCATTCTGCTGAATGGCTTTTCTAAATATTTCCTCTAGAGTCTCATTCATAACGTTTTTTGTCTTATATCATTGATATTTAAACAGACAGGATTTCTTGTTCTCTAGGGAAAGCAGACTGCTCTAGTCCTTCAATCAGCCCATCACACATTTTTACCACACCATCTATCCGCAATTTGTCTGCATTATCAATGTCATCTTCATTGTCACTATTATCACAATCACCTTGATTTAGTACTATTTCATCTCTTTCACCACCAGTTGATAAATAAACAACAGGAGCCTCATTGTAAAGGTTAACAACTTCTATAACCACTTCTTCCAGCTTACTGATGGATTCTGAAGGTACATTTCTTGCTTATGTAGAGGTCAGACATCATTTTTTTCACTTAACATATGGACTCCTTCAAAGTCATTACCTTGTTCATCAACAATGGCAAGATTTTGTGATTCCTTGAAAACCGTCCTTTTCATCCTCTTCATTGATCTTAGAATACCTTGATCATATGTCTGAATTAATAAAGTCACAATTAGAGAAAAGTAAATGGCATAATAGTAATTTGATGAACATTTCAGCTGGAGGAAGAGTAGAAGTGTTGACAAGGAATCACAAAATGTTGCAGTTATCATCAAGCCCAGGTTCCCACCAGTGAGAAGCAGCCACTGGTATGAAATGTTTGTAAAATCAATCAGAAAAGATGTCCATAGTGATATGTGATTTTGATAGTATAGTAATGTGCTGGTAAGATATTATTTTCTTGATAACAGAAAGGACGTAGGCTTTAAGCATGTCTGCTGCATGAAAACATCCCATCACAGTTATGTAGTCCTTGGCATCCTTAATTCCTATAGGGGCTGCCTCATCAGCTATAGTCAGTGTCTTTCTGGAGCAATAATAATAAAACACTGGTGTTTCTTCATCATTATAGACTTGTTCTAGCATCAGATTTTCATCAGCAATAACCTCAGAAAACTCATCAATGAATTTCTTTGTTGCTTCACGATCAGAAGATGCTTTATCATGACAAATCTTTTAAAAAAAATGCTTTGTATTTTCTTAAGTACCTGCAATCTGCCTGTCAAATATTCATATTTTCCTTCAATTGTCATTTTATCATGATCAGCATACCATTATGTGGCCTCACTGAGATGGTGATGGATCCACTCTTTCGATACACAGTTAAGATATTCATTTTTAGTTTTATGCAGTGTTTTTTTTTCTATTTTTCATTAACTTTGGTTTAGCACTTTCAGCATAGTGCTTAGGCATTGTATCCTGTTTCTTCAGGTCATATATGGTGGCCATTCCAATACCATTGTCTTCTGTAAGATGTTTCACACTTCCACCACTGTCTAGTTTCTCCAACAGGTTGACTTTCTGTGCTATAAACATAAATGCTTCCTCTTTTTCTTATCACTGTTACCTATAGGGGTACCTGCAGGCCCTTTAGGCATTTTTAACAGTATCTTTGTACCACAGAGCATAGAATAAGCCAGAAACACACTGAGTAATGCACGTAGGTCTTGACCCCATGTGAGACATCATGAAGAATGCAGCTGCAGTTGGTGCCTTTAGCCTGCAGAGATAGTGTTTTATGACTCTTCATGGGTGTATAACTGTGGGGGAATCTTGCTTTGCTTGAAAAAGTTATATCACAGCTAAAGAAGGCCGGGAGGGTGTTTAATCCCCTTGGAAACCTAGAATAAACTATGTGTTATGCGCCTGCATTGTGACTATGACTCATCACATGAGGTCAAATATGGAATATTTCCCTTGTGGCATTGTGTTCGGAATTGGTGGGTTTTTCATCTCACTGACTTCAAGAATGAAGCCGCGGACCCTCGTGGTGAGTGCTACAGTTCTTAACGTGGCATGTCTGGAGTTTGTTCCTTCTGATGTTCAGATGTGTTCACAGTTTCTTCCTTCTGGTGGGTTCGTGGTCTCGCTGGCTCAGGAGTGAAGCTGCAGACCTTCACGGTGAGTGTTGCAGCTCTTAAGGCAGTGCGTCTGGAGTTGTTCGTTCCTCCCAGTGGGCTGGTAGTCTCGCTGGCTTCAGGAGTGAAGCTGCAGACCTTCGCGGTGAATGTTACAGCTCCTTAAAGCAGTGTGGACCCAAAGAGTGAGCAGTAGCAAGATTTACTGCAAAGAGTGAAAGAACAAAGCTTCCACAGTGTGGAAGGGGACCCCAGCGTTTAAGGGGACTCCAGCGTGTTGCCCCTGTTGGCTGGGGCAGCCTGCTTTTATTCTCTTATCTGACCCCGCCCACATCCTGCTGATTGGTAGAGCCCAGTGGTCTGTTTTGACAGGGCGCTGATTGGTGCGTTTACTATCCCTGAGCTAGACACAAAGGTTCTCCACGTCCCCACGAGATTAGCTAGATACGGAGTGTGGACACAAAGGTTCTCCAAGTCCCCACCAGAGTAGCTAGATACAGAGTGTCGATTGGTGCATTCACAAACCCTGAGCTAGACACAGGGTGCTGATTGCGGTGTTTATAAACCTTGAGCTAGATACAGAGTGCCGACTGATGTATTTACAATACCTGAGCTAGACATAAAGGTTCTCCAAGGCCCCACCAGAGTAGCTAGATACAGAGTGTCCATTGGTGCATTCACAAACCCTGAGTTAGACACAGTGTGCTGATTGGTGTATTTACAATCCCTGAGCTAGACATAAAGGTTCTCCACCTCCCCACCAGACTGAGGGGCCCAGCTGGCTTCACCCAGTGGATCCGGCACAGGGGCTGCAGGTGGAGCTGCCTGCCAGTCCCCTGCCGTGCGCCCGCACTCCTCAGCCCTTGGGTGGTGGATGGGACTGGGCGCCGTGGAGCAGGGGTCGGCGCTCATCGGGGAGGCTCAGGCCACACAGGAGCCCACGGAGGGGGTGGGAGGCTCAGGCATGGTGGGCTGCATGTCCCAAGCCCTGCCCCACGGAAAGGCAGCTAAGGCCCAGCGAGAAATCCAGCACAGCGCTGGTGGGCTGGCAGTGCTGGGGGACCCAGTACACCCTCCGCAGCTGCTGGCCTGGGTGCTAAGCCCCTCATTGCCCCGGGGCTGGCAGGGCCGTTTGGCTGCTCCGAGTGCGGGGCCCGCCACGCCCAGTCCCACCCAGAACTCCAGCTGGCCCGCAAGCGCCGCGTGCAGCCGGGGTTCCCGCTCGTGTCTCTCCCTCCACACCTCCCTGCAAGCTGACGGAGCCGGCTCTGGCCTTGGCGATCCCAGAAGGGGGCTCCCACAGTGCAGCGGTGGGCTGAAGGGCTCCTCAAGGGCAGCCAAAGTGGCAGCCCAGGCAGAGGAGGAGCTGAGAGCGAGCGAGGGCTGTGAGGACTGCCAGCATGCTGTCGCCACTCAGCATCCTATCAGTGCTCATTAAGTTTTAATTTTGGAGCATTTTGGATTTCAGGTGTTTGAATTGAGGTGCACAAAATGTATTTTTATAAAATGTCATTTCTTTTTCTGGCAGGAATGATTAACAATACAATTTTAAAACCTGTTTTAGAGACCTCTGTGTCAATGTATTTCTTAATCCTTTTAATCTTTCTTCTTTCCTGTGGCTTACAGGATCTAATACCTTTCTATAAAGGCACAGCTGATTAATCTAACACAGGCATGCATTTTATAATTTCAACAGCTGATATCGCCTTTATTTCCCCAAATTTAATGGGGCTAATTGTAATTTAATATTGGATAAAATTTGTGAAATATATTTGTAAGTTTGTAAAATAAAAGTATAAATTTGTTAATTGAATTTTTTTAATTCCAACTTTTATTTTAGATGTATGGGATACTTGTGCAGGTTCTTTACATGGGTATATTGTGTGATGCTGAGGTTTGATATACAAATGATCCTGTCACTCAGGTAGTGAGCATAATACCCAATAGGTAGTTTCTCAATCCACACCACCTCTCCTTCCCTCCCTCCTCTAGTGCTCCCAATTTCTATTGTTTCCATCTTTATGACCATGTGTACTCAGTGGTTACTTCTCACCTATAATTAGGAACATGCAGTATTTGGTTTTCTGTTCCTGCATTAATTTGCTAAGAATAATGGCCTCCAGGTGCATCCATGTTGCTGCAAAGGACAGGATTCCATTATTTTTTATGGCTGCATAGTATTCGATGGTGTGTATTTACCAGATTTTCTTTATCCAATCCACCATTGATGAGCACCTAGGTTGATTCCATGTCTTTCCTATTGCGAATAGTGCTGTGATGAACATATGAGTGCATGCCTGTTTTTGGTAGAATGATTTATTTCCCTTTGGATATATACCCAGTAATGAGATTGCTGGGTTGAATGGTAACTGTTTTAAGTTCTTTGATAAATCTCACATGCTTTACACAGTGGCTGAACTAATTTACATTCCCTCCAATAGTATGGAGGCATTCCCTTTTCTCTGCAACTTCACCAACATCTGTTATGTCTTGACTTTTTAATAATAGTCATTCTGACTGGTACGAAACAATATCTCACTGTGGTTTTGATTTGCATTTCTCTAATAATTAATGATGTTGAACTTTTTTTATGTTTGTTGGTGCATCTATGTCATCTTTTGAGAAGTATTCATTTATTTCTTCCATCCACCTTTTAACGGGGTTACTTGTTTGTGCTTGTTGAATTGTTAAGTTCCATATAGATTCTTGATATTAGACTATTGTTTGATGCATAGTTTGCAATCTTTTCTCCCATTCTGTAAGTTGTTGGTTGATTTGGTTATTTTCTTTTGCTTTGCAGAAGCTCTTTAGTTTAATTAGGTCCTCCTTGTCAACTTTTAAATTAAAATAGAAAATAACTTATTATTCTACTTAAACGTAGAGGAAAATCAGTAATGTGGAAATTAAGGCAGAGACTTTTGGGGACACCTGCTTTCAGAAGAGCTGGTTGAATTAAAAACAGATCCATTCTTATTTAAATGTCTGCCACATCATTGTTGAGAAAATCATCCAGAATACTCTGTGAAAGGACTGATGCATTATGAAGTTCAGTTTAGTTATGCACCTACAGTTAGCCAGATTGGGATAGACCCATGTAAATGTAAAGTATAATTATGAATATTTGAAGCAATTTATTATATTTTAAACAATTTTGCCTTCTAACGTAGAAACACCTACATTATAGTTCATTTTGATTTCTGATTTTTTTCTCATTTTTCCCTTGTGCTATACAAATTATTGCAATGATAACACTTATCACATATTCTGTATTTCTGAAAATATTTTCCTGTCCTCCTTGTAGTTGGGCATGTTCATGTTACTTCTCCTGGCCAGGGAATTGTGAACAGTAATGCTCTATGTCACATACAGAGAATCACAGTGAAAGGTCCACATCCAATTTTTTGTTTATCTTTCCTTGTAGCAGCAGCTGAGTTAGTACACATATTCCAGATATTGCTGTGACACAGAGGTATATTTTCTGTCATCCTGGACCTCAATGTATCTAAGAACAGAGATTCCTGCTATACTGATTTTAAGACTATTTGTCACTGCAAATAGCCTATGCTATTCTAAGATATAGCCCATGTTTTTAAGGTATAAAATCTAGTTAAGATTTAGAGGCAGTTTAAATTGAAAATATTCTCCATCTTTGGGAAAGAGGTCAATTCCACTCTTGAGCATTATATGAAGAGAGAATCTGGGTTATATTGAGTGCTATGGAAGCTATTAGTACTGGTTTAATAAAATAGTTATTCTGCTGGAATGCCCTAAGGTAATAATATTTTATATTTATTTAATTATATAATGAAGCTAAAAAATACCCAGTTTGGCTGCAAGCAGCAAAATTTACTGGTTTAAATTGTAAGTACTAAAGTTGGCTGATTAGTCATACGTAGGATTGTTCACTTGCCAAATCTGTAAACTCTATTCGTATACTGTATTCGTATACTGCAAAGTAAAGTAAATTACTTAAAAACTACTTGGGGGTCATCCTAAAGAATAGTAAAATCTTAATCAGAGTATTCTGCGTATAATATTTCAGCTGAATGAAATGTATGTCACATGTCTGTTATATTAAATTAAATATACAATCTTTCCACATGCATTTAATTTATACACATTCTTTCCACATACATTTAATTTATACACATTAATTTCCACATATATTTAATTTATACACATTATTTCCACATACATTTAATTTATACACATTCCACACACATTAAATACACATTCCACACACATTACGTACACATTCCACACACATTACATACATTACATACATGTGTATGTAATGGAATATGATCTCACTCTGTGGTTCCCTCTGGGAAGGAAAATTAGTGTACAACTATTTTTTGCATTTTGCAAGTTCTGTTGTGTATATTCAAAATTAGTGTACAATTATTTTTTGCATTTTGCAAGTTCTGTTGTGTATATTCAAACCAATGATGATTGTTCAGTCAAGAGTGCAACAGATGAGGTAAAGAAAACTGTTAGTAAAACAATCACAGTAAATTGAGGTTTTGATCTTTGTAAGCAAGGTTGGTGGAATTTTGTTGCATACTCTATGTGTTTTAAACATAATTATAATCTACTTTACTATCACAAATAAAGGGATATTAAAGTTGTATCATGAGCTTCTACATTTATACATATATTTCGATGAAATAGAATGTGAAAGCTAAGATTTGAGCCTATAAAGGCAGAATTTGTAAGAATATATTGGAAAAACTAATATTAAAATGTAAGTTTTCTATAAAATTATTTTGAATTTAATAAATTATTTTGAATTTAATAAATCCTCCGAAACAGACCCTGTAGTAATTTTTCTTTACATGTAATAGTATTAGAATACACGTAGAAAGTATTCCTGAAATGGCAATTAATGTATTTTAACAAAAACATTACATTATGAAGTTTTACTCTTTTATCATATAACATCATCTATTAGAACACCTCTGTGACTACAGCACTGATTTAAATTATTTTGTTGCTTACACAATTTTTAATTACACGTAAATATTATTATTAGTAGTAACTTTTTAATCTAGCTAATTGAAAAGCTTGAGAAATTGAGTAGATATTTACAAGGTTTATTAAAATCATCTGTTATATTGACCCTTTTAATGATTATACTAGCACTAGATTTAATCATTCTAGGACTATAAAACAATGCCTTATAATAGGCCGGGTGCAGTGGTTCATGCCTGTAATCTCAGCAGTTTGGGAGGCCAACGCAGGTGGATCACTTGAGGTCAGGAGTTCAAGACCAGCCTAGCCAACATGGTGAAACCCCGTTTCTACAAAAAATTAGCCAGGCGTGGTGGTGAATGCCTGTACTCCCAGCTACTTGGGAGGCTGAGGCAGGAGAATTGCTTGAACCCAGGTGGTGGAGGTTGCAGTGAGCTGAAATTACACCATTGCACTCCAGCTTGGGCAACAAGAGCGAAACTCCATCTCAAAAAAAAAAAAAAAAAAGAAGTATGACTTGTAATTAAAATGATGATAGTACAAATGTTTTTGTATACATAAAACTAGAAACTAGAAAACTTTAGGTTTCAATATAAACTCATAGGCTTTATAGAAATTTTACAAATACCTATAAATTTAACAATTTTATTGATATAAAAAAGAAAAAGCAATATATTTTACTGTTCAGTTGCTTCAAAAAAATGTAAAATTCTCCTTTTTTTAAGATACTAACTAATCAATTTACATACGTATTTAATGAGCAATCCAGAATTTGGAGAAATCTAGAACAGACATTTTAAAAAAATTATATTGTCCTTTTTATTTTTTTCTATAGAAAATATTTTAAATCTCTTAATTTTTATTAACTTTTGTTTGGATTGTGTTCATTATAATTCCACATTATAATACTATAAAAGTCACCTTCAAGGTGGCTCTGTTATATTACAGGTGGAAACATAACATCTAGTATAATTAAAATATAGGTTTCCTTTATAAAAGAGGATATGGAAACTCATTTGTATGCACTAAACTACATAAATCAGAAGACAAGGTAAAATACCCCCAAATAAGGTACAAGATTCTCAGTCCCCCCACTACCCACTCTGCCATTTCCTTTGAACGTAAAACTGATCTTATGTACATGGAGTGGGGGTTCTAATAGGCATAATGGAAAACTCACATATTTGCTTTCTTAGGGATCACTCTCTCCTCCTAACTCCTCCTAGCTGCTTGGGATATTCTAGATTTTTGCCCACTTGCTCTCCACCTGTAAGTAATTTTTACAAAACAAGCCAGCATTCTTTTCTATTTATTGTGAGACTGAGTAATTCAAAGGTCAATTTCCCTTTGTTTCATTTCCTCATGGAATAAAATATCAATACTGATTGAAACAATTACATGTTCAAAATACAATAAAACAACAGAATATATAACTTTTGCTAAAGCGAAATTGACGCGTAATTCAATTAAGAGTTATTAGCTGTGAATTTGTCATGTTGCTACCCTTCTAATCAGTATGTATCTATGTGTATACACAAAATCATCGATTTTGTCAAAGAATTCTGAACATACCTGAATGTTAATTACAGGTAAATATTTGGTTCATTTAAAATGAGACTTTTTCCACGTTTAGAATCACATATTCTTTTCACTGTTTGCCTACTAAAGAGTAAATGCACCTCCCCAAATTTTAAGTTATCAAATTTTGATTCAGAAATAATTTTATAATGTTATATGTGTAGATCAAATGTTATGCATTATATGAATTTTACAATTTTACTAGTGAGAAATTAAAAGTTTGCTAGTGAGAAATTAAAAGTTTATCAAATTTGAAATTGAAGGAAAATTTAAAAATATTCACCTCTTTTCTTCATATATATCATGATATATTTGTATAAGTATATGTGTTGTATTCTAATAGAATTGCATGCTTATTTTTATTATTTAGATTTTATATTGTTAAAACAGCTATATGAAGAAAAGCGGTGAATATATATATATATATATATTTGTTTGAAATGGAGTCTCGCTCCATTATAATAAAAATAATATTTTTATTATTTGGATTTGATATTGTTAAAACAGCTATATGAAGAAAAGAGGTGATATTTGTTTGAAATGGAGTCTCACTGTGTCACTCAGGCTGGAGTGCAATGGTGCGGTCTTGGCTCACTGCAATCTCCGCCTCCCGGGTTCAAATGATTCTCCTGCCTCAGCCTCCCGAGTAGCTGGGACTACAGGCATGTGCCACCACATCTGACTAATTTTTGTTTTTTTAGTAGAGATGGAGTTTCACTATGTTGCCCAGGCTGGTCTCAAACTCCTGACCTCGTGATCTGCCCCCTTCGGCCTCCCAAAATGTTGAGATTACAGGTGTGAGCCACAGCACACGGCCTATAATATTTTAATTATCATATAATTACCGCAGCTGTCCAAAGTTTTCTTTTTGTTAATGAACTATTTTTTAAAGCAGTTTTAGTTTTACAGCAAAATTGGTCAGAAAGCACAGACAGTTCCTATATAACTTCTGTCCCCACTCTCCCCATACAAACAAACAACCTCCCTCACCATCAATATCCCCCACTACAGTGGTGCATTTGTTACAACTGATGAACCCACAATAACATGTCATTATCAGCCAAAGTCCATAGTTTCCCTTTGGGTTCACGCTCAATGTTGTACATTCTATGAATTCTGAAAAATGTGTAATAATATGTATCCAGGAAAGTTTCACTGTTCTGAACTCATATATGCTCTGCCTGTTTATTCCTTCACCCTACCTAACCTCTGGTAACCACTAACCTTTTTGCTGCCTCCATATTTCTGCCTTTTTTCCGAATGTCATATAATTAGAATCAGGTAGACTTTCAGATCAGCTGTTTCACTTAGTTATATGCACTTAAGTCTTCTCCATGTCTTTATCAAGGCTTGATAGATCATTTCTTTTGAGCACAGAATAATATTTCATTGTCTACATATTCCACAGTTTATCCACTCACTTACTGAAAACAGATCTTGGTTGTTTCCAAGTTCTAGCAATTGTGAATAAAGCTTCTATAAACATCCACGTGCGGGCTTTTGTTTGGACAATACCTTGGAGTAAATACCAAGGAGTTTACTAGCTGGATTGTGTGGTAAATGTATGTTTGGTTTTGTAAGAACTTGGCATACTGCTTTTCAAACTGTCCATATCATTTCCCCTTTCTACCAGCAATTAATGAAAGAAAGCTCTGCTACTCCCCACCTTCCATAACATTTGACAGTGTCACATTTTTGGATTCTGGTCATTCTAATTGGAGTGTAGTGGTATCTTGTTTTAATTCACAATTTCCCAATGCCATATGATATCGAACATCTTTTTATATGCTTACTTACCATGTGTATCTTTGATAAGGTGTATGTTTAGGTCTTTGGGCCATTTTTTAAAGCAAGTTGTGATTATTATTATTATTATTATTATTATTGAGACGGAGTCTTGCTCTGTCGCTCAGGCTGGAGTGCAGTGGCGCGATCTGGGCTCACTGCAACCTCCACCTCCTGGGTTCAAGGGATTCTCCTGCCTCAGACTCCCGAGTAGCTGGGACTACAGGCGCGTGCCACAACGCCCGGCTAATTTTTGTATTTTTAGTAGAGATGAGGTTTCAACATGTTGGCCAGGAAGGTCTCTGTCTCCTGACCTCGTGATCCGCCCGCCTCAGCCTCCCAAAGTGCTGGGATTACAGGCATGAGCCATCGTGCCCGGCAGGTTATTTTCTTATTGTTGAATTTTGAGGGTTATTTTTCAGATGTATCATTTGCAAATAATTTTACGCGTTTGTGATTTTTTTTAATCTCATTCTCTTGACCTTGTTTTTTCAGAGTACAAGTTTTTAATTTTAATAAAGTCCAGTTTATGAATTATTTTTCCATGGATCATGCCTCTGGTGCTGTATCTAAATATTCATAATCATTCTGAAGATCATCTAGTGGAAAACCATAGGTTTTCCAAATCAAAAGTTAGTGGAACATAAGAAATAATAAAACATAGGTTTTCCACTATGTTTTTTTATAGCTGTATAGTTTTGCATTTTATGCTGAGGTGTATGGCCTATATTTAGTTAATTTTTGTGACAGCTGTAAGGTCCATGTCTCGATTCATTTCTTTGCTTATGAATCTCCACTGCTTTCAACACAATTTGTGAAAAAACTATCTCTGCTTATGTTGGTCTATTTCTAGGCTCCCTGCTTTATTCCATTGATCTCTCTGTCTTTTTGTTGCAATATCACACTGTTTGATTACTGTAGCTTTACAGTAAGTCTTGAAATTGAGTAGTGTCAGTCCTCTTACTTTTTCTTCTCCTTCCATAGTGAGTTGGTTATCCTAGGTCTTTTGTCTCTGAATATAAACTTTTGAGAAAGTGTACGTATATTCACAAAATAACTTGCTGGAATTTTGATGAGAATGGTGTCAAATCTATGGAACAAGTTGAGAAGTATGGACATTTTGACAATATTGAGCCTAACTATCCAAGAACATAGAATAACTTTCTATTTATTTTGTTATTTGCTATCTTTCATCGGTTTTGTAGTTTTCCTAAGCTAGATCTTGGACACACATTTCATGAATTTACACTCAATATTTCATTTTTAGGGGCACTAATGTAAAGAGTAGTAAGTTTTTATTTTCAAATTTCTGTTGTTCATTGATTGTATATAGGAAAGTGATTTTTATGTATGAACTGTATTCTTCAACCTTGCTATAATCACTTATTAGCTCTAGTTTTTAAAATATATTCTCAGATTTTTACATAGATAATAATGTCATCTGTGAACTAAGATAGTATTATTTATTTCTTCCAATTTTGTATACCTTTTATTTTATTTTCTTGTCTTAATGCATTAGCTAGGACTTCTAGTACAATATTGAGATGCAGTGGTGAGATGGAACATATTTTTCTTGGTCCTAATTTGGAGAGAATTCATCAGTGAACCTATCAAAATCTCATGCTTTCTGTTTTGAAAGGCTTTACTGGCTGATTCTATTCCTTTAATGGATCTAGGCCTATTAAGATTGCATTTTCCTTCTTGTATGAGTTTTGGCAGATATGTCTTTCAAGGAATTGATACCCTTCATCCAATTTATCAAATTTATGGGCATAGAGTTGTTCATAATATTTATTTATTTTTATTTTAATGTTCCATGGATCTATAGTGGATGTATAATGATGATTTCTTTCATTTCTGGTATTAGTAATTTGTATTTTTCCTCTTTTTCTCTTAGTTTGTCTGACTAGGAGCTTATTGATTTTATTGATCTTTTTAAAAACCAGCATTTGCTTTATTGATTTTCTCTCTTCATCCCCAGTTTTCAACTTCATTGATTTCTGTTCTAATGTTTTATTATTTCTTATGTTACACTAACTTTTGATTTAATTTACCCTTTTAAACATGTAAGTTTAGAATACTGGTTTTAGATATTTTAATTTTTCTTATATGCTATAAATTTTCCTCTAAGCACTGTTTTCACTGCATCTCACAGATTTTTATAAATTGTATTTTCAATTTAATTTAGATAAAAAATTACACATTTTTCTTAAGTTTCTTCTTTGACCCATGTGTTATATAAAAGATTGTTCTTTAATCTCCAAGTATTTAGGGATTTTCCAGCTATTACTCTGTAATTGATTTCTTGTTTAATTCCACTTTGGTCTCAGAGCAGGATTTGTATGATTTCTATTCTTTTAAATTTGTTAAGTTATCCTTTATGGCTCAGAATGTGTTCTATCTTGGTGAATGTTCCATATGAGCTTGAGAAAAATGTGTTTTCTGCTTGTTGAATGAAGTAATTCATAGATATAAATTACATTTATTTGATTAATGGTGGTGTTGAGTTCATCTATGTCCTTACTGATTTTCTGCCTGCTGGAGCTATTTTTGAAAAAGTGTTGAGGTCTCCAACAAAAATAATGATGTCATCTATTTGCACGTCTAATTTTTTACATACTTTTATGCTTTCTTGTTAGCCACATACATGTTAAAGATTGCTATATGTTTGTGTAGTATTAATGCTTTTGTCATTACGTAATATTCCTCTCTTATGTCTGATAATTTCCTTGCTGTGACTTCTGTTCTATCTAAAATTATCTAAAATTAATATAGATATTCTTGTTTTCTTTGGGTTATTGTCCACATTGTATGGTATTCTCCATCATTTACCTTCGATCTATATGTTTCTATATTTACAATTGGTTTCTTATAGAAAACATATATTTGGATCTTGTTTTTTGAACCACTCTAGCTCTATCTTTTCACGGGTGTACTTAGACCATTGACATTTAAGGTGATTGTTGATAGAGTTGGATTAATATCTGCCATATTTTTTACTACATCCTATTTGTTCTTTTTCTTGCTTTTGTCTTCCATACTTTTACTATCTTTTGTGATTTTACTTGAACATTTTATATGATTCATTTTCTTGTTTTAGCTAGTCAATTATACTTCTATTTGTGTTTATTTTTTGTTAGTAGTTGCCGTAGAGTTTCCAATTTACATTTGTATCCCTCATCTAAGCACTGTTTTCACTGCAGATCACAAATATACTATACTGCTTTCTGAATAGTACAAATACATTATAAAATCAACATCTTCCCAATTTCTCCTTGTTGTCCCTTGCATCATTGCTATCATTCATTTTTTCACATATGTATGTGAGAAAAAATATATTTTTTATATTTTTATGTATTTTATATATAGTTATAAACATAAATTTTATATAATGTATATATGTATGTAAATAAATGAAGAAATAATAGTGTATTTCATTACATAAGTATATATATTTTCATTTTATATATATATAAAATGAAATATACTATTCCTAATATGTGAGACAAACTTTTATCTCTTAAATTAAGAACAAGTAGAATACATATTTTTTCCATATTTAGTATTCATTTTCTGAAATTCTTTCTTTCTTCATGAAGATACAAGTTTCTAATTTATATTATCCTTATCTCAGACACACTTTTTCTAACACTTCCTGCAAGACAGCTCTACTGGTAACATTTTCCCTTAATTTTTGTTTGTCTAAAAAGTTATTTAACCTTTCTCTTCTCTTCTAAAGTATAATTTCACAAGAGGTAAAGAATTCTACATTGGCAGGTTTTTGTTCACTCAACTCTTTATTTCTCCACTCTCTTGTTCTGTTTGCATGGTTTATCAAGATAAGTTAAATGTAATTCTGCTTTTTGCTCCGCTATAGTTAAGTTGTTTTATTCCTCTGATTTCTTTGAGTATGTTTTCTTTGTCTCTGATTTTTCTGAAGGTTGAATATAATATGTCTAGGTGTCCATTTTTTTGCATTTATGTTTATCAGTGCTTGGTATTTTTTACCTTTAGCATTTAGAAAAAATTTTATTGTGAGAATTTCCATCTCTGCTTACATTATTCCTGTGTTCTTGCATGTTGCCTACTTTTTCCATTAAAGTTATTTACATGTTAGTTATAGTTTTTAAAAATTCTGCTCTAAAAATTTTAATAATCTTGGTATATGTTACTCTGGTTTGGATGCTTGTTCAGTCTCCTCAAACTTTTTTTTTTTTTGCCTTTTATTGTGCTTTGTAATTTTTGGGGTCTTCGGCAGAGGTGATTTATTGGGTAAAGGGAAATACATTAAACAAGCCTTTAATAATGTGGGTGTAAGATGTCAGGGCAGGGAAATGTTCTTTAGTTCTATGGGTAGGTCTCAGTCTTTTGGTGAGTCTGTGCCCTTAGACTGTGAACCTCACAACTGCTTCTCCTTTTTTCCCCGGGTTAGGTAGAGCAGGATGGCTGAAGGAGGGGTTTAAGTTGTGTATTTCCTTTTCCTTACGTGGAAGACTAAAGTCAGCTGGAATTGTCTAATTCCCTTCCCCTAGGTAGGACAGACTCTGATATAACCTCAGCAGGTTAGGCTCTGATACAATAGTTTTTCCTGAGTGCTGGCCTTGTTAACTACAGAATACTCTGGCATATTTCAAATGGTTTCTTTTCTGCACCCCCTGATGCCTACATGATAGTATTTTTCTTCTGTATTCACTATGAGGACCTGAGACAACTCCTGGAGCTAAAGCTAACAAAAACATGAGGGTCCTTCTATCATTGAATCTTCCTGGAGATTGCTTTTTTTTTTTGTCTCTTTGGCTTGCCCACACTGAGCCTCCAAAAAATAATAATTATAAGTTAGGTTTTCCTATCCTTTTACTGATTCACATGGAGGCTTCTGCTCATAGATTTCTGCTCAGATAAGTTGTGATTCCGTGTATCTATCTACCTATCTGTCTCTACAATTTCAAGGGTTTTGGTTTGTCCTGTGACCTCACTTCTCTGACAGCCATAAGAATAGTTGTGTTTGTTCATCTTTTCCTTCTTATCTCCAAATTATTTGCAGATCGTTTTGTACTACACTTGTTTGTAAATTACCATAAAAATTAATTAAATATGTAGAAATGTACTGTCATGTACATGTGACTAAAATTAGGTTATTTATGAAGAGTATTTTTTTGTTTTCTGAAGAATAAGACTACTAAATAAATATTATAACATATATAAAGCCTATATTTTCTTTTTTTATGTTTTAAGGTAGGTGTTTTTTTCTAGTGTTATCCTGTAGTTTTTTACTGATAATGGAATGTGGTAGGGTTTGGATTCACTCTTTGAAGTGCCAATACATGTCTAAAAATAAGGATAAAAGCATTATTATCTTAGATTTTCAAAAATAACAGAATTCACTGAGCATCATAAAGATGCCTTAAACAAAAATATAAAGTAACTATAACTACCTCTCCAATAGTGGAAGGCATAACCTGCCACCATTTATCCAATTAGATACATTCCAGGAGTAATGGTATTCTTGAATCATTTTACTAGCTTTCAAGCACCAGTCATGAGAAGAATAATATGGAATCCAGAAGAGCTGAAAAATTTCTCCTTTTTTCTTCAACTATTCATCTCTGCGGGCAAGCATCAATATCTATTACATTATCAGTCTGAGTGCTTGCTACAGATACAGTAGGATGCCTGATTTCCATTCTTTCCTCAACTTACCTCAGTTCGTAAGTTCATCAGCTCTGGGGAGGTACAGTTACTTCCCACTGAGCACTCTTTGAGTCCTTCTTCTGACTTGAATTTCTACCATAAAAGCAAAGTCATTATTCAGTGAATTAAGACAGGCTGATGAGCAACCCATTTTCATTCTCGCTAGCAGATTTTCATTTTAAGAGGAAGATAAGCAATGCCTTTAGATTTTCACTCCATGAAATTTATTTTCACCATGGCGATTATGATTGACTGCCATTATATATCTCTAATCACATTTGTATTCATCTTATGTTATATTGTCTTCTGATACAGAATCACCCAAATATGAGTGTTTCTTTACAACCCACGGTTACAAATCTATTTGAATTATGTTCGCTAAAGAGTTTTCCCATCAGAAAACAAAACAAAAAAGCATAAAGCAATTGATTCTGCTGCTATCAATGTACTGAATAAAATCTCTTTGGAGAAAATAATTCTGGAAGTTACTTTTCTTGATATTGATATTGAAAGCAAGTATATTAAAGTTTCTAGTGAAAATGGATAGAAACAGATCCACAATTATCTAATTTTTATGATTTTTTAATTTTTTTCTAAATTATAACTTTACTTACTAAAAATAAAATATGGCTACATAATCTGAAATTATAGCATAGTTATCCCTCCATAAATTGCAAAAAATAAAATTAAGAATGTTGATCTGGGTTATTTTTTCTTCTTTGATCTAGTCACAATAAAGAGCTATAATATTCTTAAATAATTTTTATTCATTATCTGTTGCTCAGCTAAATTTAAAAATAGCTCTAAAACTGATTAAACTTTTTTTTTTTTTATTTTTTGAGACAGAATTTCACTCTTGTTGCCAAGGCTGACATGATCTCGGCTCACTGCAACCTCTGCCTCTCAGGTTCAAGTGTTTCTCCTGCCTTAGCCTCCCGAGTAGCTGTCATTAGAGGCATGTGCCACCACAGCTGACTAATTTTGTATTTTTAGTAGAGATGGGGTTTCACCATGTTGGTCAGGCTCATCTTGAACTCATGATCTTAGGTGATCCACCTACCTCGGACTCCCGAAATGTTGGGATTACAGGCGTGAGCCACCATGCCCAGCAACGTATTTATTTTTTGATAGCCAAAGTACTTATGGAGCAACCTTTATTAGACTTATCATTTCTGTCTTTTTTCCCTCCTCGGGAGCTCTTAGGTCAACTGTTTTTTTAATTTATATTCATTCCAAGTAAATATTTTATCTATCTTTTAGGTAAGCAATAGAATAAGCTAAATATGCCTAAGTTTAACTAATTATATAATTTAACTGGAACTTTATAAATGAAAGCTGCTTATCTTGAAAGCAAGGAAACAGGAAACAGTCCAGGCACACAGTAGGTGCTCTTATCATATGGGTCATTTCTATTATATCAATTATATAACAATTATTATATTATTTACATTCATCACATGAATAATGACCATTAGATGTGACATCTATATTTCTGCTCAATATGTTCATATATTTCCGACTTGGATCTCTTAGTTAGTTAGTTGCCCTACCAGAAAAAAAGAGTTTTTTGATCTCTCTCTCTAAAGAAACACCAGCATTGTGCCAGTGAATAAGATCAAAGAGGTTGTTAGAGATTGAATACTAACTAGTATTAGAGATTTTTTTAAAGGGTAAGATATCAAGGGAAAAAAGTCTACTAGCCCTTTATAAATAATTTGTAGGGTGGTTCATGTTGTAATCTACAGCAATGCATATACATCATATGCTGGAGGTCTGGAAATATATCAAAATATTAAAGAACTTGTGTGATTGCATCTCATGCCCTTCACATCAGAGGAAATTTTTCCTATGTATTTTCTACCCAGTTGTTTTAACTCACTTGCTAGATCTATTCAATTCCATTTTCTAATTTTCCAGTCATAGATTACTTGAATCTTCTGCATCTGGATGAATCCTTACTGAATTCTAATTATAATATGACGAGTTAATCCGTAGAACATTCCATGCCCTTTATTACTCTGTAATTGAGATTTGACTACACATATTACCTGTGGATCCAGGTACATTTTGTCTGCAAAACTCAGGTTGAGCCGCTCACCTGGAAGCTGGAGTACCCTCTATTATTTCAGAGAAATTATTTATCTGACTACAGAATAATTTCCAGAGTATAATCTCGAATGACTAAACATTTATTTCTGCAACTCAACAGTAAAATTTCCAGTTCTGTTGGATTTTAATATGAATTTCATTCATTTTGCCTTTCTTTTATTTACTCATTCATTCATCTCTTTATTCGAAAAGTTTTAAAATTCCCATTGTATCATAGAAAGAATGTCTATAGCCCTATGCATACTACAGTTATGCTGTTAATCTCCATGGTTTATATAAATTTGAGTAGCACACAGGTAACACACAATAAGCAATATTACACTGGCTTTCAGAAAATTCATGCTCTCATTTTTTAGTTTCCTTTGTTATTTGTGCCGTTAAAAAAATGACTGCAACATTTATAAAGGAAATGAAGGTAGGCACACAATTGGATCTGACAAGTAGAATTTTCTAGCTAGCCTAACGAGGCATTCATCCCATTCCCTTCTCCCGAACCTTGCAATTCAGGATCACTAAAGTAGGCAAAATAGTAGTGTCCATTTTTTCTCATTAGCAAATTTATGAATTAGTATTTAATTAAAAATATATGTATTGTATTTCTATCTCAGGCAAGGCACTTTGTTAAATGCTAGTAATAAAATGTGAATATGTAAGGATCATCATCCTTGTCTTCATAGAGTTTATTGTCTTTAAGAAATCAAGTGAACCAGTTTAAATCATATTTTTTTTTTTTTTTTTTTTTTTTTTTTTTTTTTTTTTTTTTTTTTTTTTCCAAAAGAAAGAGGTTTAATGGACTTACAGTTCCACATGGCTGCGGAGGCCTCACAATCATGGTGGAAGGCAAGGAGGAGCAAGTCATATCTTACATGGATGGCAGCAGGCAAAAAAGAGAGAACTTGTGCAGGAAAACTCCTGTTTTTATTTTTTAATTTTTTAATTTTTTAAATTGTTTGTTATACTTGTAAGTTTTAGGGTATGTGTGCACAACATGAAGGTTTGTTACGTATGTATACATGTACCATGTTGGTGTGCTGCACCCATTAACTCATCATTTAACATTAGGTATATCTCCTAATGCTATCCCTCTCCCCTCCTCCCACCCCATATCTGGCCCCGGTGTGTGATGTTCCCCTTCCTGTGTCCATGTGTTCTCATTGTTCAGTTCCCACCTATGAGTGGGAACATGCGGTGTTTGATTTTTTGTCTTTGCGATAGTTTGCTGAGAATGATGGTTTCCAGCTTCGTCCATGTCCCTACATAGGACATGAACTCATCAATTTTTATGGCTGCATAGTATTCCATTGTGTATATGTGCCACATTTTCAAAATGTGGCACATCTACACCATGGAATAGTATGCAGCCGTAAGAAATGATGAGTTCATGTCCTTTGTAGGGACATGGATGAAATTGGAAATCATCATTCTCAGTAAACTATCGCAAGAACAAAAAACCAAACACCACATATTCTCACTCATAGGTGGGAATTGAACAATGAGAACACATGGACACAGGAAGGGGAACATCACACTTCAGGGACTGTTGTGGGTTGGGGGGAGGGGGGAGGGATAACATTGGGAGATATACCTAATGCTAGATGACGAGTTGGTGGGTGCAGTGCACCAGCATGGCACATGTATACATATGTAACTTACCTGCACATTGGGCACATGTACCATAAAACCTAAAGTATAATAATAATAATAATAATAATAATTACAATAAAAGAAAAAAAAAAAATAAATCATATTTTTAATAGATCGTATTAATTAGGTAAATCTCTCTGCAAACCTGAATGAGAGAATTAGTGCTAGGCCTTCTGAAACTCTTTGAAATCAGAATGAAAAACATTTTTCATCTCAGTGGAACATTTTCCTAAATATATTTTTTTCTACATGAAATGAACATTTTCTCAGTAAATGTACTTCTAAACAGACTTGACGAATGTTGCATTTCTAGATTGATGGTTCCAAAATATTTATTCATGGACACCTTTCTGCAAAATCACAACACAAAGGAGACCAACAATTCGGTGTATTTAAGTAGCTGATACAATTATTTGGTGTCATATAACAAAAATGATTTTTTTGCTGGAGAGGAAATCTTGCTTTCAAACAGTCTTTTGGAATAAGTTGGACGCTAAAATATATTGAGTAGCTTTAAAAGTCTTCTGCAGACATTTAACAGACTTTTATGATGTTTAGATTTGCCTCAAATTTATCCTTTTTAAAAAATATTTTATATTTATTTCTTGAATTAAAATAACAACAAGAGTGCAGTTAACTGATTATAAGGAGTACTTTGAGATATCTTAACTCACATTTTTGGAATGCCTAAAACACTCCTACCCAGTAAAATAGTTGCTTGAGAGGAAAAAGGAAGGCTATCTTTTTTTCTTGCTGTGGTAGAGACAACTCTTTTTTACCCAGTATTCATGACCTCATTATTATCTATTTAAACTACCCTGTCAATATTTGTTAAGCATATGACTACCCAAAATAAAGACTAGCTTTCCCATCCTTGTTGCCACAAAGCTTGTCCTTGTGATGAGCTCACACTAAAGGTTGTATTTTATGTTTACAAATTGAAAACTGCCTTGAAATTGAGGGGTATTCCCTTCTCCTTCCTCTTGCTTCTTCTGGCAGTTTATAAAGATGCATCGCCATGTTTCATTAGTATGTGTGAGCATTCTTACTGAACAAGATAAAAAAAGAAGGAGCTTTTGTCCCTGCTGGTAGAAAAATCCATACACACCTTGAATTACCCCTATTTATGGGAGACAGATAAAAACTTTGATCTTTTGGAATCCACTATTGTTTGGAGTTCACTGTCACCTTCATCCTGACTTAGTATCACTGACATACTCTCCATATTAGGAAATATGGCACATATTCAGCACTCGATACATATTGAAGTATTATTATTCTTGAACTTTGGAAGAAATAAAGTAAAAGTAAATTACAGCATAGGGTGAGTTCCACAGAACAAAACCGATTCCTCTGCAAGTGACTTATTAAGAAAGGGTTTCTGGAAAACAGAAAACAGAAACAAACAGACAAAAATCTTGTAAAGGAGTGAGAGAAGCAGGTTAAGAGAGGAAGAAACCAAGAATACGTGGTTTTAAGCAAAGTCCTAACCTCAGCTTAATGATGAAGCTGGAGAGACAGGTTCTCAAAGCCGTAAGAAGGATGTATCCTACTGTTAATATAAATAAACATAATCCAGAAATAATTTCACTAAACGTAAAGGTCATACTTTTTGGGTTTACTATGACTTAATTAATAAACTTAAATTCATTCACAGAAAATAATATGAGAGCAATAGCAACACCTAAATTAAATTTCAAACCATATTTGGCATTATTTGGCATTATGCCTAGATCTAATAGGCAACTGCTCTCATGAATCAGTCTCAGAATGACAAGATAAATTCAAGCATCTAAATTATGACTCATTCTTAGTTCTGCCATTTTTAGTTAGTTTTACCATTTGTCATTTTAATATTACCTGTCAATATTACCTCCCCACAATTTTTTTACAGAAAAGTTGAAGGCAGTTATACAAATATAAAAACATATATTTTCTACAAAACACAAGCTCTTTTGTGAAATATTAGCTTAATGCAACAGTAATTGTGGTTTTTGCCGTTGAAAGTAATGGCAAAAATGGCAATTACTTTTTCACCAACCTAATATATTTGGTTATAAATAAATGTATTATCTTAGCAAAACAAAATGTTTTTGAATTGTCAGAATTTTCTTTGTTTTTAAGGATGTATAATATTTAATTTTATGCACATTTTGCTTATCCATTCATTCAAATGTAGGACACTTGGTTTGCTTCTTCATTTTAGCTCTTGTGAGTAATGCTGATATAAATATGAGTGTACAAATATCTCTTCCAGACCAGACCCTGTTTTCGGGGTAGCTGGTTCATATAGTAACTCTATTATTATTTTTTTCTGAAACTCCTCCTGTTTTCTACAGTGACTGTGCCATTTTACATTTCCACCAACAGTTTATAAGGGTTCTAATTTTCCATATCCTTGCCAAAACTTTTTTCTGTTTTTCTGATAGTGGCCATCATAATGGGTGTGAGGTGGTATTTCATTGTAGTTTTGATTTGCATTTCCTTAGTGACTAGTGATGTTGAGCATTTTTTTCACGTGCTTGTCGGCCATTCATTTATCTTCTTTGGAGAAAAGTTTATTCAACTTCTTCATTTATTTTTTAATTTGATTGTGTTTTTATTGTTGAATTTTAGGAATTCTCCATATATTCAGAACAATAATATTCCTTATCAAACACAACATTTGCATGTAATATCTCCCATTGGGTGGTTTTTTTTTATTCTGTTAATACTGTCTTTTGATGCACATTTAAAAATAATTTTCATAAAATACAATTTGTATTATTTTATGTCTTTGGTGTCATATATAAAATATCATCGCCAAGTCCAATTGTCATGAAGCTTTTGCCCTATGTTTTATTCTAAGAGCTTTATAATGTTAAGTCTTATATTTAAGTCATGGATTCATTATGAGTTAAGATTTGTATGTGGCAGGGCCGGGCGTGGTTGCTCACGCCTGTAATCCCAGCACTTTGGGAAGCCCAGGTTGGTGGATCACGAGGTCAAGGGATAGAGACGATCCTGGCCAACATGGTGAAATCCCATCTCTACTAAAAATACAAAAATTAGCTGGGCATGGTGGCAGGAGCCTGTAGTCCCAGCTACTCCAGAGGCTGAGGCAGGAGAATTGCTTGAACCTGGGAGGTGGAGGTTGCAGTGAGCTGAGATCATGCCACTGCACTCCAGCCTGGGGAGAGAGCAAGATTCTGCCTCAAACAAAACAAAACAACAACAAAAAAAGAAAACAACAACAAAAACCATTTGTATGTGGCATTTTAGAAACGGTCCAATTTTAGACTTTTGCATGCTGTATCCAGTTTTCTCAAAATCATTTGTCTTTTCCCTGTTGAATGATCTTGACACCCTTGTTTTAAATCATTTGAGAATATATGTGAAATTTATTGTAGATTGGGCAGAATTAACATTTTAACAGTTTTAAAGCTTTAATCCATTGATATAGGATATATTCCCATTTATTTATACCTTCTTTAAGTCCTTCAGAAATGTTTTGTCGCTTTTAGTGTACAAGGCTTTTGCTTTTGTTTTCTTTTTTCACCTCTTACAGTATTTGATTATTTTTTATTCTACTATAAATGAAATTATTTTCTTAATTTTATTTTCACATTGTTGATTGCTAATGTGCATAAATGCAACTGATTTTTGTGTGTTGACTTTATATCCTATAAGTTTGCTGAATTTAGTTTTTACTTCTAACTCTGCGTGTGTGTGTGTGTGTGTGTGTGTGTGTGTGTGTGTGTGTGTTATTCAGGGTTTTCTTCATCTAAGATTATATCATTTGGTTACAGAGATAATTTTTTCCATCATTCCAATTTGGAGGACTTTTGTTTGCTTTTCTAACATGATTGTCCTGGCTAGGACTTCCACTACCATGTGAAATAGAACTTGCAAAAGAGAGCATTCTTGGCTTGTTGCTGATCTTAGAGGAAAAGATTCATTTTTTTGTCATTTGCATAATATTTGCTGCGACTTCTTATATGGCTTTTATTATATTGTGGCAGTTTCTTTCTATTCCTAGTTTGTTAAGATTTTTCATCACTATAGAGTATTAAATTTTGTTAAATGCTTTTTCCATATCAATTGAAATGATCATGTAGTTTCTTTATTCTGTAAATGTTATATGTTACAAGGATTAATGTTTATATGATGAACCATCCTTGCATTTCAGAAATAAAATCCTCTTATCTATGGTATACAATTCTTTTAATATACTACTAAACTTGGTTTAGTAGTATTTTGATGAGGAATTTTGCATCAATGTTCATAAAAGATAATGGTCTGTATTTTTCTTTTCATGCAAAAGTATTTTTGTCTGGCTTTGGTATTAGGGTAATATTGGCCTCATAAAATGAATTAGGTGAATTAAAAAGTGTTACCTCCTCTTCAATTTTTTGAAAATTTGAGGAAGATTGATATTTGTTCTTTAAGTATTTGATAGAATTCACCAACAAAGCCACCAGGCCCTTTCTTAGATTCAAATTTCTTGCTAGTTGTAAGTTTATTCCAATTTTAAAAAATATTATTGTGATTTAGCCTTGGTATGTTTTCCCTTTCTAGAAATTGTTCCATTTCACCTAGCTGATCATTTGTTGGCATACAATTATTCATAGTACTTTCTTATAATTATTTTTAGTTCTAAAGAATCGATAGTAATGTCTCCTCTTTCATTTTGGATTTTACTAATTTGAGTCTTCTCTCTTTTTCTCTTAGTCAATCTGGATAAATAATTGTTAGTTTTATTTTTTTAAAGGCACAACTTTTGATTTTGTTTATATTCTCAATTTATTTTTTATTCTCTAGTTTGTTATTTTGGCTCTAATCTTTATTATTTCCTTCTTGTTAGCTTTGGATTCAGTTTGTTCTTTTTATAGCTTTTTCAGTTGCATAGTTAGGTTGTTAATTTGAGATATTTATTGGTTTTTAGTGTAACCATTTATGGCTATAAATTTCCCATTTAGCATTACTCTCTCTGTGTTCCCTAAGTTTTGATATGTTGTATTTTCATTTTTATTTTTCTCAAATTATTTCCTAATTTTCATTTTAATTTATTATTTAATCCATTGTTTAACAGTGTACTAATTTCCACAAGATTGTGAAATTTCCAATTTTTCTTCTGTTATAGATTTCTAACTTTATCCCATTTTTGTTAGAGAATAAATAAACTTTGTGTGATATATATATTTTTAAATTTACTACAACCTAATTTGTGACCTACCATACAGTCTGAACTTGAAAATGTTCCATGGGAAGTTGAGAAGAATGTGCATTCTGATGTTGTTGGGTAGAGTGTTTAAGTATATGTTTGTTAGATCTAGTTGGTTTATCGTGCTGTTCAAGCCTTCCATTTCCCTTCTATTACCTTCTCTCTGGTTGGTCTATCTATTTAGAATGAGGTATTAATGTTTTAAACAATTATCATAGAACCATCTATTTCTCTCTTTACTTCCATCAATATGTGCTTCATATACCTTGATAGTCTGTTACTAGGTACATATATGTTTATCACTATTATATATTCTTACTGTATTGAACATTTTATTAATATGAATCTCTTTTGTCTCTTATAATCTTTTTTATTTAAAGTAAAATAATTTGATGCTTTTTTAATTCATTGCTGTTGTCTTCATTAAAATTTGACTCACTTATATTTGAAGCAATTACTTGTGAGCAAATTACATGTCATTTGCGATTTGTTTTCTATATATATTATAGCTTTTTTATTCCTCATTCCCTGCATTACTGTCTTCTTTTATATTTTGTTGATTTTTTGAAAAAAGTAAAACTTTTAAATTCCTCTCTCATTTCCTTTTGCATATATGCTGTGGCTCTCTTTTCATGGTTACCATGGGGATTATATTTAGCATCCTTATTTTACAACACTCTAATTAGAATTTATACCAGCTTAACTTGAATGACATACAAAAACTCTGCTTACTTAATAGCTACATCTCTACTTCTTTCAGCTATTGATATTATAAAAATTACATCTTTATGTATATCCAAAAACATAAACTAATGATTATTTTTAACACATTAGTCTCAAATTTTGCAGAAAACCAATTTTGAAATTACAAACCAAGAAACAATAATACTAGTTTTCAAATAAGTTTTTTTTGTTTTGTTTTTGTTTGAACTTTTTTAGTTTCTTAAATTATGTTGAGGAAGAAAAGCAGAGTTACAATAGTATTAGCTTTTGTAATTGGTTTTGTACTTATCTTCACCAAAATCCTCATGTGTTTATATGGCTTCACGTTACTGTCTAGTGTCATTTGACCTCAACATGCAGTATGCCTTTTGGTATTTCTTATAGGACAGGTCTAGTAGTAACATACTCCCCAGCTTTTGTTATCTGGGAATGCCTTAATTACTTCCACAATTTTTAGGAACAATTTGGCCAGATAATTCTTAGTTGGCACATTTTTTATTTTTGTTTTTGGTACTTTGAATATATCAGCTCAGTGTCTTGTGGCCTCCAAGATTCCTGATGACACATCTTCTGATTAAATCTAAATCTAAATCTAAATCTAAATCTAAATCTAAATCTAAATCTAAATCTATGATGATAATCTGCTGATCCCTGGTATGTGATGAGTCACTTCTGTTTTATTGCTTTCAAAATTCTCCTTGTCTTTTACATTCAACAGTTTAATTATAATGTGTCTTGATGTGTTCTCTTTGAGTTTACCGGGAGTTTGTTAGGCTTCTTGAATGTTAACATTCATGTCTTCCATTCAATTTGAGAAGAGTCCAGCCATTATTTCTTTAAATATTCTCCCCATTTCCTTCTTTCTTCTCTCTTTCTGGGACTCCATAATGTATATGTTCATTCACTTGATAGTATTCCCCAGGTTCCTTATATTCTGTACACACTCCTTCATTTTTTTAATCCTCTTTTTCATCATCCTAACTTCAGGTTTGCTGACTCCTTCTTCCTGCTTAAACTGCTTTTGAATCCCTCTAGTAAATATTTTACTTGTTATAATTTTGGTTTATTTTTAGAATTACTATCTCTATTTCTATTTCTATTTTGTTCATATATTTCTTGACTTTCTCCATAGCTTCTTTTAGTTTTGTGAGTATTTTTTAAGATAGTTGTTTTAAGGCCTGTGTAGATCAGTCATCAGATATTTTTCAAGAACAGTTTCTGGTTTTTTTGTTGTTGTTGTTTCTTCTTTTAAATGGAACATACTTTTCCATTCCTTTGTATGCCTTGTGGTGGTGGTGGTGTTGTCGAAACCTGTACATTTAAATTTAATGATATAGTAACTAGAAATTAATTCTATTTCTTCCCCAGCTTGTGCCTTTTTTTGTTTATGCTTTCTTGATTATCATAGGCTATCTCTGCTGAGATTCAGCCAGAGGTGTAAATTCAAGGTCTTCTCAAGTATTTTTCTGAGACTGCATCTTCCACTGGGCAGGCATGGTGAGCCTGTCATTTTCCCTCATGTATATGATTGTTTTTGAAAGTCCTGCTTGTCTATATCTGGCTACCAAAGTGGGAGAAAGGGAAAAATGAACGGAGGAAGAAAGCACCAGCTCATTACATCACCTGGAAATTACTTCACTCAAAGTAAGAGAGGCTTGCAATAATTGTGGGTGGGTATAAAAATAATAGTTTCTGCTTTTTTGTCTCTACCTCTGTGATCAGAAGCAGCAAGAATCATTGATCAGAGAACAGGTCCCAAAAATTTGTAGAAGAGGTTTCTTTTTGGCTTCTGTAAGCTAGATGCAAGCTACTCCAGGTGTGAGAAACATATGAACAACCAACTGCCTGACATGCAGCTGAGAGGAGGGGGATAGTTGGCTACCGCTGTGCTAAGAACGAAAATTAACCACAATTTACCATCCAAGGCTCCCTCTGGAAGTGGACAACCTTCAGTATATTCCAGAGTTCTAAAATAACAATATCAGACAAATTCTGCATGTGCAATTGTTTTCAAGGTAGGGAGACAGGTTTCTGATGCTTCCTACCTCATCATCTTCTCAGAAGTCTCTCTGGTCTAACTATATCACTACTCATCCAGGAAAAGTGCTGCACTCCTCTGAGACTCAGTTTCATTGATTGTAAGAAATGATATAACCTCTATATCAACTATTTTTGAAGGTTATATGAGATTGGGAATATAATGACCTATAATAAATATCCAGTAAATGGTAGGATCATTTAAAAGTGCATAATAGATTACAATGTTTGAACATTTGCCTACTCTTGCTATTAATTGATGGCATGGGATTTAATGTTTTATTCAAACAAGGCAAAAAGCCAATCATCCTCAAAACATGGCTTTTTTTGAGTTCTGAAATTGGAATATTTCCAACTACTAATATTTCACACTTTTTACTTCTTGATAAATGAAATTTAGAATTACAACGAGAAATGAACTAGTTAGTTGACAGCAAGATTAGGTCAACAAGATAACCGTAGAATTGTCTTATTTCACAACACCTTACTTTACCTTTACTTCCTGGATCAGATTTTGGTTCAATTTAAGATTATACTATAAAAATCAAGATTTAATATATCTAATCTTTCAGTCATTTCGTATCCTGTTGATCTCTATTATTCCTTTGTCAACATAGTTGAATTATCAAATGAAAAGTAAAATTGTGAAAATCAAGAATAGAATAGTGTTGGAATAATAGCTCCAAGGTTTTGTTGAACATGTTTTATTGAACCATATTCTGGGAGAGAGACAAAAAGGAAATTCATAAGAAACCCAAAGTGTCTATACTGCCTTTGAAGTATTTTGTTGAAAAAAATGTTTAACACCTATATTACAAGAGGATCTATGATTATGAAAACATTTGATCACAAACATTGTGATTTAGGAATATGTTTTTCTATGTGGCACATATTCAACTTTGCTTTACAAGTTCTTTTACTTATTTTTTCTTTAGTGTTTTTTTATTTGCTCTTCAAATAATATTATAATAACTATTTTTATTCCATATGTCTTCTTTGATGCTCTATTTTTGCATAAAATTCTGCATATATTTATTGTAAGGTACTTTTGAAAAAGATTCTCATATCCAAACTGGACACCTATTTAGTGAGTATAAAAGGCTGAATAAATCTGTATGTTCAATTAAAATATGTTTGCATGATTTGTCTTTTTATCATATGATTCCTTGTTATTTCAAATGTCCCGAACATTATACTCAATACAAAGTTTATTTGAAATAACATCAGATAGAAAAGGTACACAGAACTAATATTTTTTAATAAAAAAGA
Organism: Pongo pygmaeus; assembly: GCF_028885625.2. Classification (NCBI taxonomy): domain Eukaryota; kingdom Metazoa; phylum Chordata; class Mammalia; order Primates; family Hominidae; genus Pongo; species Pongo pygmaeus. The sequence continues at coordinate 26,909,338 of NC_072377.2, forward strand.
TGCTCATTTTTTTCAAAGCACATTCTAATTCATCTTACATTTATGTATTTATAAAGCTAAATTCACTGAACTACATGTAAATACTTTTAAATTATCTCATTTAAAACTTTATTTGATAATGTAAATATCTAGCTGCTATTTTAGTGAACAATTCACAATACCTTTTTGCTAATATTTTTTCATAAATAAACTTAACTTACTTCATAAACAAACTTAATGTTTTCTTTCTCAGTGAACTTTGTTTCCTGCATTTTACCTGCTATATTATTTCAAGAAATGTTTTCTATTTCAAATATATTTTCTTCTCCCAAAATGAGCTATTTTCTACCTGAATAAGGATTTTTAGTTAACAGAAGTGACTTGCTGACAAGTCATTTCTTATTTTTCTTGTAACTGGACGTATAACTGTTATTGCCCAATGACTTGATCGTTATACACCTCTGACCATAGAAACAATTCTGAATGAGATGTAACAGAAAATATGTTTTATTAGCATGAAAATGGTTACTTTGAGGATACCAATGGTTGGTTTAATAATGATCTAATCCTGAGAGTCTCATTTATGAGTGTTACATATCACTGATACAATAGCATTAGTTCAGGGACATTTGCCTCTAGTTGACTTCGCAATTTTGAAAAGTTTTAATTTTTAAATTTAAAAAATTAGAAAAAAATGTAGCTGTTACCAGAAGGCTTGAAATCTCAAAGTGTATCATTTGTATACACTCTAGACTAGTTAAACTTTTAATGATTGTTGAGTTTAGAGCTGCAGAAGGAATACAGAGATATATTTTAAAGCGGCACATCCCTCCATTTGTATTTACTCACCATCTTCTATGTTTCAAACTCTTTACCTAGCACTACAGTGGAAAAAATGAAAGAGGAGACTTTCTTCACAGAGCCTGTAGGAAAACAGGCAAAAAGCAATTAAAATATAATAAAAATGAAGGGCTTTGACTGAAGAAGGACAATATACTAGGCCCAGTAAATGTAATTTTTTTAAATCTAGCTTTAATAGAGTAGAATTTTTCAGATAAAAATTGAACTGATATTTGGGATATTTACTAGACCAGGGATTCCACAACCCCCAGGCCAGAGACTAGTACTAGTAAGTTAAAAACTGGGCTGCACAGCAGGAGGCGAGTGAGAGGGCAAAGCTTCATCTGTATTTACAGCTGCTCTCCATCCCTCATGTTACCACCTGAGCTCCACCTCCTGTCAGATCAGTGGGGGCAGTAGATTCTCATAGGAGCATAAACCCTCTTGTAAACTGGGCAGGCAAGAGACCTAGGTTGCTCAGGGCTGCTATTGATTCTCTATTATAGTGACTTGTATAATCATTTCATTATATATTACAATGTAATTATAATAGAAAAAAAGTGCACAATCAATGTAATGTTCTTGAAACATCCCCAGACCATCCCCCCTCTCCTCCAACCCATCCATGGAAAAACTGTCTTCCACGAAATTGGTCCCTGGTGCCAAAAAATTGGAAGACCATTGTACCAGACCACACACATCTATTTCCTCTGCATCCATCATATGAGGCTCTCCATACTCTAAAGATACTTTCTAACTGTCATCTTTTAATCAGCCATGGGAAAAGAAGAGCACTATTTACTCTAGTTAGTTTTTCTCAAATGGAGCACATAACTGCCACTAATTTATACAAATAAATGGTTGAGTTGAGTTCATCTTTTTGATAGTTTCCCCAAAGATTTATTGCTCCAAAGTAGCTAGCTCATTCCCTAGGCACAGCACTTAAATGCCCTCTCTCAGCAGGTGTCACTGGGTCAAATAACACCTGCCTCATGCAGGAGGATTGTCATAGCTAAGTAAGTGGAGTTAAAAGTGATAGCTAGGAAATCTCTGTTTAATTCACATCTTAACTGGAAGAAGACTTGATCAGCTGTCTATAGCAATTAATAGGTGATCATGGGTTGGTTTACATGTTAATATAATAACCATGTTAATAAATGAATGTTGTATGCATACTGAATACACTATCAGAGAGCCACAACAATACTTTTGAAAGGATGACAGGGCAGAAAAAGTGTAGAAAAAGATTGTGAGAGCAGAGAATGTAAAGGGGCAACAGGACACCTGAAATATGAATGCCAAAAAGAGGTAATAAGGAATCAAAAGTTGAGGTGGTGATAAATGCTGACAATAAACTTCAGTTCTTGCTGAAACTAGCATATGCTTATGGTAAAGATAAAAGTTGGAAAGGTGAAAATAAAAGAAACGAATTGGTCAGAAATTATGGTTTTATATTTTCTAAATCACATTGATTATTTGATTTGAAGGATATAAAAATGGCTTTAATATGTCATTTGTAGTGAATGAAAAAGAATGTCTCCTAATAGGAATCTTGAGGGGTACTGTGACATTCTAGGGTAACCCAATTGATAAGTGTGGCTTAAGGTCTGTGAGGCATAAATCTGAATTTCGAATGGAATGGCAAAAGCAATTACCTTACCTTACAAAAGAAAAGCCACAAAAGCAAAAATACATTCATTCAAAATCCAAATGCTTTTTGATCATTGAGATGTTTGTGCTGAGATTTAAAATATTAATTTTCTGCATATATTTATTCCCAGCAATATTAAATACAAATAAATATATATTTATAATATACATATATATTGCACAGAATGTCTACAACAGCTTATGAATTTTCTCTAAAAATTGATCTGAAAACAATTGTCTATATTATTTATACTTAGCACATTTTTATGAATATTACAATTTTTGGTGTTTCTTTTCCACAACAATGAGAGCTAATCACAATTTATCTCAGATACTAGGCTGAAACATGAATATATGGGAAGTATAAAAGACAAGCTGACAATTCTATCCTCTGTGCCTTACTTTAGCATCAAGGCAGGTCACTAGAATTTTATCAGATTGGCTGACCACAAAAGTGGCTTCAGAGAATACAGTGTGCCTTGCTTTAAGCTTTTGTAAATGATTGTTATAAAAGTGGATATTAAAATCTACATTTAAATATGTCCTCAAAGACTCTCCCAGTTACATTTGCTATTGTCTCACCTTCTTGACTCAGTTTCAAGAATTGTAAAACTGATAAGGATTACATGAAATACATCATAGAAAGACTTTAGAATAAGGAATATGTTAAGAACTCAATATACTTTAGATATCATTAATTATTTTAGGTAAAATAATTTAATTATAAAATTAAAATTAATTTAATTGTAAGTAAAATAATTATTTTAGGTAAAATAATATTTTAGGTATTGACATCTAATATACTTTAGATATCAATAATTATTTTTATCTTTAGTTATTTTAAATATATAGTTTTTACTGTATAACAATCCTTTGTGTTCTATGAACAATGTGAATTAATTTTATTTCTTTTAAAAATTGATATATGTTTAATTTTTTAGTAATGTCCCATATTGGACATAAATTATCACATTTTGGGTGGCGACTACAATGTTTTCCATGATTTTCAGCTTTCTCACTTCTGTGCATGTAGGTGTGTTTCTTTGCTATGAAGTTATCTTCCCTGAATTACATCTTGCCCAGGAGGTGAATTCAACATATACCATGGATAGTGGGGGTTTATATTTAGCTTGCATATAGAGTTTGTGTTTGTTATTTTGTCCCGATCTTCAAGTATTCTCCAGCCTTGAATCAGTTTTTCCATTGGATCAGGAATACAACTCATCCCTGTAATGAGCAACAACAATTTATGTTTTTCTGCAAAGAAGTCTAATGTTTAAAGAATTAGTATAATCCCCACTTGTGCATATCCTCTCTCTGGTCTGCAATAAAATACAGAGTAAATCATCTTTGGTACTCTAGGGTGGTGGCCCCAGCCCCTGTCTAACAATGTCTTTGAAACCACAATTCCTAATGTCCACATTTGAGGTCTACACCACATTTATCTTACAACTTTTTTTCTCCAATCGTTGTTATTATAAGTTTCATCTTAATTTTGTTCTGGAGATTTCCCTTTTCAAGTGGGAATTTATTTTAAAGTGATTTAACATGTATCCCACCTACATTAATGTGTTTGAGGCAGTAAAAAGTGGGTAGATCCCAATATGTGCTCAGTTTTCTCTCTCTTTCTTTTTCTTTAATTAATGGATTTTTACTGTATATATTTAAGAGCTACAACATGATGTTTTGATATATGTATATATATGGAAGTAATTGCTATAGGTAAGCAAACTCATATATCCATCACTTCCTATAGTTATCTCCTTGATTTTTCCCATTTTTTTTTTTGGTGGTAACAGTACCTAAAATCTACTCTCTCAGCAAATATTCAAAATACAGGACATTATCATAAATTATAGTCTTCCTGACTGAATTACATCTCTAGACTTATTCATTCTATATAACTGCAAGTTTTTTTACTCTTTGACCCACACCTTGCAGCAATCTCTCTGCTGAGAGATGAAATCAGCAACTCAGAGAATTGTCTGATAGCCAAGACATGAAGAAAACCTAAGTGTCTGTCGACAGATGAATGAATAAAGAAATATATATATCATGGAATAACGTTGTGGAATATTACTCAACCTTATAAAAGGAGATACTGCCATTTGTGGCAACATGGATGAATCTGGAAGACATAGTGCTTAGTGAAATTCACCAGAAGAAGAAAGAAAAATATCACATAATCCTCCTTGTATATAGAAACTTAAAAAAGCTCTCAAATACATAGAAGCAAAGAGTGGAATAGTGATTATTAGGAGTGCAGAGGAAGAGAAAATGGGAAAATAAATCTACTATCTTGACCCAAAAGTTGATAGCTAAGATGCTTTATTTTGTGTTAAAGACCAGGCACATCAAGAACTGATGTGGCCTATGGCTAGCAAAATGAAAGCTCCATTAGGATGGAAATTCTAGAAACTGTAAAATGTATCCCAGTGTTATTGACTGTTGAAAAGTGTTAGTTTAATAACAAAAAATAGACAGAACTATACTTTAAAAGAACAAGGCAATCAAATTATGACTCTTTAGTGCTCCATGGCTAGTCACTTTAGTATTGCCACATCTTGATGATGATGATAATGATATCAGTAATAAAAAATCGAACACAGTGCTGATTAGGTGCCACGTACTCTTCTGATTGCTTCACATTTATTATCTCCTTTAATTCTCACAACCATTATTTGAGGACTTACTTTCATTATCCTCATCCAGCAGATGAATAAATTTAGTGCAGAGAGTTTAGTAATTTGCCTGAGGTCACACAGTCATATGTTGAGTATCTAGGATTGAAATTACGCAGCTTGGATTAAAAATTTATGATGCTATCCTTTATGCTATAATTTATGTTAGCATTGAATGATATTAAAATAATATTCATTCTTTGCATACATCGAGAGGAGTAAACCAGACTCCTATTCCAAAACTCAGATAATGCAGTCTTCAGCATCAAGCTTCATTATCACATGCCTGTTGAAAGTCATAAGAATGAAGTTAATACCACCTTTAAATTAAGATGAGGTATAGCAGGTGTCCCCAGCCCCTGGCCTGTGGCCTGTTAGGAACTGGCCTAGACAGCAGGAGGTGAGCAGTGAGCAAGTGAATGAAGCTTCACCTTTATTTACAGCCACTCCCCATCACTGGCATTAATGCCTGGGCTCCACTTCCTGTCATATCAGTGGCAGCATTAGATTCTATAGCATCGTAAACCCTATTATGAACTGCACATGTGAGGGATCTAGGTAGCACCCTCCTTATGAGAATCTAATGCCTAATGATCTGTCACTGCCTCCCATCACTCCCAGATGGGACAGTCTAGTTGCAGGAAAACAAGCTCAGGGCTCCCACTTATTCTACATTATGGTAAGTTATATAATCATTTTATTATATATTACAATGTAATAATAATAGAAACAAAGTTCACAAGAAATGTAATGTGCTTGATCATCCTGAAACCACCCCCAACCCTGGGTCTGTGGAAAAATTGTCTTTCACAAAACCGATCCCTGGTACCAAAAAGGTTGGGAACCACTGATGTATAATATACATACACAGAATATTTATATGACCATTAATGAACTTATAATTTAATTTTCATAGATATTTCTGAGTACCAATAGAATGGAAATAGTATTACTCACTTGAAAAATATATTTTATTGAGCAAAAAAGTATATAATAGAAACATTAGGAGGAAAAGATACTGTTTATCTGAGCTGCTTGGGACAATTTTTAGCCTTTTGTAAAAATAAGTGACATTAAACACACCCAGTTGTCAGATTGCCATCCTGTGGTGAATATTCTGACTGTGAGAGTTTTCAAAGAATCAGGCAAACCACTGTAGCATTTAGATGTAGGCGTCACTGTCCACCAGAGGAGGTTAGCATCCTTTATGTTTGCTTGACATAAATCTTTGTGCAATAACAAATGAACCTCTCTTCCTGCTGTTTTTAAAATGCAAGCTTTGTTCATTTTTGCTATTTCTAAAGCAGATGTATCACATGAGGGGGTGGGGAAAGAAGGTTAGAATTCAGAAAACAGTCTTAGAGTGAATATTGTTCACCCAGTGACAGACACCACAACTATATTGCATCAGTAACTCCAGCATCCTTGACTTTTTAATCAGATTCCCAACTCAGAATATGGGACAAATTTTGAGCATCTAGTTCAAAATATCTCTCTAATTAAATATCATAAAGTAGAATTAGTATTTTTTGTATACTTTCAGTAGTGTTTTCATTTTTTCCTTATGATGACAGTTCATAGTTTTGGCTACTTTTCCTAAGTATTTTATTCTTTTTTAAATTGTGAAATACATGTTTTCTTGTATTATTTATTTTACTATAAACACATGTCTATTAAGTATATCCACGTATGATTATAATTATGTAGACTAATAGGTAAACGCACAGGCACGCATAGTAAAGGAGCAGTGTTCTATACATCATTTGCATACTCTACTACTTTATTCTCTCCTCTCATTGTTTATTTTGCTTTTCACTTGATTTTGAAAATGATTCCATCAGGCACTGGCGAATACCAAAAGTTTTACCCATTTTTCCAGTTTCTACTTTAAAAATTTTCTTCCTTGTCTAATACAGCTAATATTTTCGGTAAGATGATAAATAGTAAGCATGATAACCAGCTCCTGTTACTGTTTTGGTCTTGTCTTTAGTGGATGTGTTTTAGGTGTTTCATCATTTCCCTATTGTAAAGGGTCATGGCTTTTGGGCTGATTTGTGTTATCTCATTAAGAATCTGTTGATTTTTTAAATGTTTTTATCCAGCATGAGTTTAATTTTTTGAAATACGTTTTCACTGTTTGTGAAAGTGGTCCCATGATGTATCTCATGAGGTTTATTACTACAATTGTCAAACATTTTCTATTATAGAATCTTTTTTGCATTTCTGGGGCAAACTAACTTGGTCATGTTGTAACAGTTCAATAAATTCTCTTTCCTAACATTTTAAGACTGTTTACTTTAATATCAGTTACTGAGGTGAGTTTACAGTTACTTCTCTTACAAAACAAAACAATTTGTTAGGTTTTGGTCAAAATATTATTCATTACTTACAACTAATATTAAAATTTTCCTTCTTTCTCTGTTTTGAAAGTGTTATATAGCTTAAGAATTCTCCAATCTTTTTTTTTTTGAGACGGAGTCTCGCCCTGTCGCCCAGGCTGGAGTGCAGTGGCGCGATCTCGGCTCACTGCAAGCTCCACCTCCCGGGTTCACGCCATTCTCCTGCCTCAGCCTCCTGAGTAGCTGGGACTACAGGCAACTGCCACCACGCCCAGCTAATTTTTTGTATTTTTAGTAGAGACAGGGTTTCACCGTCTTAGCCAGGATGGTCTCGATCTCCTGACCTAGTGATCCGCCCGCCTCGGCCTCCCGAAGTGCTGGGATTACAGGCATGAGCCACTGCGCCCGGCCAAGAATTCTCTAATCTTTAAATGCTTAGTGGAACTCTTCCAAGAAAGCATCTACTCTCAGGACTTGGAAAGGCTAGTTCTTTAAAAAAAATTGCTGTATTTTTTTATTGTAAGTAAACTTATTATAAGTTGGTTTTGATAATATATTTTTCTAGAAGATTACTTATTTCATCCAATTTTTTAAATGTACCTGCGTAAAGTTAAATAAAGTAATGCTATGAGTTTGTTTAAATTACTAGCGTTTGGGCAGTCATTTTTACCTTTTGAAATATTTTTATTAATAATCATGGAGTTATCCAACAGTTTATCTACTTCACTTCTTTCAAATAACTAGCTTTTTAATTTTTATAGTATTAAAAATTTGTTTTAATTTTTAAAATAACATATATTGCTAAAATAAATGTTATTCTTATAATTATTTTAACTTATACCTAATTATTGACTTGATAGTTGTTTTGGTCTTTGATCTATAGTGATTTTATATTACATTTTCTCTCTATAAGCAGACACTTAAAAATATAAAGCTATATATATTATATATGTGCTCATGTATATACTGATTTGTATTTCATTTTATATATGTATATGTATGTATATATAGTTATATATGTATGCATGCGTGTGTGTGTATATGTATTTATAAGAATAGATTAACTCAGTAGAGTTTTGTGGTGCTCAAATTCTGGACATGCCAAAGAAAGGACTCACCTTTGACAGGCTTCTGAGAGGTAGCTTATAAACTGTAAAGTGTTGGAATATTCTGCCTGATAAGAGTGTCTTTGAAGAGTATTGTTAAATACCTGAGGCCTTGGGCCGTGCAAGCTAGTTTATGGTAGCAATGTGATTTATGGCAAACGCATGTTTTTGTTCACCTGGGGTCCCGGGCCATCCTGGGTCAGTTAGACCTCTTGGTTGGGGAAAATGAAGAGCTAGATACTGAGTAGTTAAGGTCAGTCATGTGGGTCCTCCATGCCTCCTGACTGACCTCAAACAAAAATACAGGACACCAAGGCTCCGGTGAGCAACTCAGGTGGCAATACTACATTACTGCTGGGAGAATTAAGTGCTGCCTCTGTATCTCCATGGGGACGGGAGAAACAGAAACACATGCCTCGTTTCTCCCCATATCCTATATGCCTTTCATTTTCCCTGATATTAATCTATTTCCTCTCACTGTAATGAATTATAAACAGTAGCATAACTGCTTTTCTAGCTGATGTCATTCATTCTAATAAATTATTAACCTGCATTTAATTTGGAGAACCTCTGACACAACCTGATGTTGTGCAGTATATATTTATCTCCTTCATTTTCCTATTAGCTTTTTTTCTCTTTCTTCTCCCTCTATTGTCTCTTTTCCATCACTCTATTTTAATCAGACGGATTATTGTTCTTTGTGCTTTTCTTCATACTTTTAAATGTACATATAACATTTGACTTCACTAGTCATATTTTCATGATTCCTTATGGCTCCCATTACAAAAGAAAGAGTAAGCAAGCCGATTTTATGGTCTATCTTCTATTTCTCTTATGTTCTACTGTTTTCCAGCATGACTTAGACATTGGCTGAGAAGCAATACACACAGACACACCCACAGAGACACACACACAGACACACACACACACAAGCATTCTATTCTGTTACACTTGCACCAACTGGGATTTCATCTTAGATGTGCGATTAAATGTACCAAAGTTTACTTCTGATATTTTGCTGAAGCTTCACAGGTTACCTTTATGTGGAGACAGTTAAAATTTCAAATGATTTCCTTAAGAATAAGTTAGGGAAAAAATGTTCCTTGGTATAGTTTTTCAGAAATGTTGAATTTATATTTGTAAAATAGCTTGTTGTGATAAAAAAAAAAAATTCTCACCTTCCACATTTTTCCATGGAATATTATGAAGTTATTGCAGAGTTTTCTTTTGGTATCATTGTATTTGTATAAAATTTGATAGACTGATTTTTTTCCACTTAAAAATAATTAGATTGTTTGACTAACTGAAGATGGCTTATTTACTTTTAACATCCATAAACTTAAATTAAATAGGATATTCTTAATGTGGACAATTATCTTTCATTCATAATAGGTCCACTGAATATGTATGTATATGTATATAATTGGAATTTCCAAAGAAGAAGACCAAGAAATAAAACAGAACAAAATTTGAAATAAAATTTAGGGACATTTTCCTGATGTTATTAGGCAAGTTAGACTTTTCTAAATCTATACTTTTTGCTTAGATTTCTTTTATATATATATATATATATTATACTTTAAGTTTTAGGGTACATGTGCACAACGTGCAGGTTTGTTACATATGTATACATGTGCCATGTTTGTGTGCTGCACCCATTAACTCGTCATTTACATTAGGTATATCTCCTAATGCTATCCCTCCCTCCTCCCCCCACCCCACGACAGGCCCCGGTGTGTGATGTTCCCCCTTCCTGTGTCCGAGTGTTCTCATTGTTCAATTCCCACCTGTGAGTGAGAACATGCGGTGTTTGGTTTTTCTGTCCTTGTGATAGTTTGCTGAGAATGATGGTTTCCAGCTTCATCCATGTCCCTACAAAGGACATGAACTCATCTTTTTTTTTATGGCTGCATAGTATTCCATGGTGTATATGTGCCACATTTTCTTAATCCAGTCTATCATTGTTGGACATTTGGGTTCGTTCCAAGTCTTTGCTATTGTGAACAGTGTCGCAATAAACATACGTGTGCATGTGTCTTTATAGCAGCATGATTTATAGTCCTTTGGGTATATACCCAGTAATGGGATGGCTGGGTCAAATGGAATTTCTAGTTCTAGATCCCTGAGGAATCGCCACACTGACTTCCACAATGGATGAACTAGTTTACAGTCCCACCAACAGTGTAAAAGTGTTCCCATTTCTCCACATCCTCTCCAGCGCCTGTTGCTTCCTGACTTTTTAGTGATCAAAAAGATATAATCTGAAAACTTGGCATTTTGTGCTATTTTTACCTTTCCTTTTATATTTTCTTTTCCTTCCCTTTTCATCTTCATTCTATTGCCTCTTCTTCCTCCTCAACCTCCTTATCTTCCTCTCCTTGTTTTGCTTCTTATTCGATGTCTGTACTGCAAAAGGCCATTCATTTAGAGATTAAATTTTAAATAGATGAAATATAAACCTCTTTAGAACAATTGTCAATACTAATTAATAAAGATGATCAATAAAACATGTTATTGAGATGTATTAGGAAGTGGGAAACATGACAATTTGCAAAATCTGATTGACATTTTACTTATTGATGTACAAAATAATTTACATATATTTATGTGTAAAGATAGATTACTCAACTAATGTTTCTCAAATCATTCTTAATAATAAAAAATATTTAACCAACGATCTACAATTCATTATAAAGCCACACAGTTTTATGTGATTGCAAACATGTCTAGCTGCTCACCTATTCGTGTCTCAATATCAACAAAAGAAATTGTCCTGTGGTAATACTGAATTTTGCTGTGTCTCTGATAAACCTGGTTGTAAGGTATTTGCATTTTAATTCTATCAGATGTATTGTGGAAAGTGTATTTTGACACAATGAAAATAAAAATGTGAAAAAATAATAAATTTCAGTTGAAATAAAGAAGAATATTCAATTTAATATGTAAAAGATGCCCCCATGACAAGTAATAAGTAAATGGTATCATCCATGCTCTAGAATAGAACTCTTATGGTATTCCAAATAATTAAAAGCAATGATATAATATGCCCATTGCACTGAATAGGCGTTCAGTGAGCTTATGCATGATCTCTATAATGTCAATAGCTGTGACATACACACTTGTGCCGGTATAGTAACATTAAAAGTATTGATAAATATTTCATGTGTTAGTATTATTTCTGTGGCTTGTGATAGAAAAGTAATTTCAAGTGACTTAAGTAAAATTGAAAGCCTAGTGGTTTATGAATCTGAAACTTCCAGAGGGGTCTCTGATTTCAAGCATGCATGCAGGATTCTGGATGTCAGAAGTGTCCTCTAGAAACTATGTTTTATACCCTTTAGCTCTGTTTCCATGTGTGTTGGCTTCAGTATCAGGTAAACAAAGTCCACACTGTAGAAAAGATTGCACCAGTGGCTCCAGGAAAAGACACATACCTAGATGCCAATACTTCTATAAAATAAACTAAAGATGCTGCAAGAATAACAAGTGACATATTCTTACTGCCAAAATATTATGTCCAAAACAGTATTTCATGAGGAAATGTTAATGGAACAATACTGTTTATCCAGTACAACATTCTAGGTATTCAACAGATTGCATCTTCAAAGCATAGCCAATAATTGGTTATATTAACTTATTGTTTAAAAGAAGACATTTATTATTCTGCAGTGATAATGCTTATTAATACACTAGCTCATCATTCTCAAAATATGAAATAATTAAATCAACAGGAAACAAATAAAGAAAATACAAATGTGTGTTTTATTAAGTCTAGATTGGAGAATTGAACCCAGCAAGAAAATATCATAAATAATACTAAATCATGTATTTAATTAGATTTTATATGTTTTTAATTTTGTTTAATGTAATTTTATAAATTGATTTTACATTCAAAATTATATAAAGAAGGAATTTACAAACAGGTTGTTACAGTATATAATTAAAATTATTTTAAAATTCATGTCAACATAAGTACATGAGAATTTTATTTTCCATGAAAAGATATCCCAATATTATTAAAGTTGGAATACATTATACAGTAAATGGCACAAATGTTCACCTATTCATCTTACTCCTCAATATACATTCTTTGAAATATGACTGTGACTTTAGTGTGTTTCCTGTCAAGAAATAATGTCCATTTCTTCACTACTTTGAATTTGAGCTTACCTTGTTACTTTTTTAGACCAACAGAATGCCACAGAAGTGATGTAGCAAGACTTTTGAAACTAATTTTAAAGACATTTTTATCTTGGCTCTCACCTACTTGTTACTCTGAAAGAGCTATGAAAAGCCCTGTGCAGTCTCTGTAAGGATAAGAGACCTCATGGATAGAATGGCTCAGTGAAGTGTCAGCATCAAACACTACACACGTGAATGAGCCAATGTTAGATAATATACCACATTATCATGGCAGATTCATCAATGAACCTAGCAGAGACAACCAGAAGAACTTCCCAGCTGAGCACAGCACAGCCAAAATATCTGACCCACAAATTTGTGAGAAAATTAAATACTTGTTTTAAATTTTGGGATACCCAACAATAGATAATTCAGGCACTCTGTTTTATGAGTATGTGAAATTATATCAAAATTGCCATTTTAAAATCATTATTTTGCAATAAACATATAAATAAATAACGAGACCAGGCGTGATGGCTCATGTCTGTAATCCCAGCACTTTGAGAGGCCGAGGCAGGCAGATCACGAAGTCAGGAGATCGAGACCATCCTGGCAAACATGGTGAAACCCCATCTCTACTAAAATACAGTAAACAAATTAGCTGGGCGTGGTGGCATGCACCTATTGTCCCAGCTACTTGGGAGGCTGAGGCAGGAGTATCCCTTGAACCCGGGAGTCAGATGTTGCAGTGAGCCGAGATTGCACCACTGCACTCCAGCCTGGGGACAGAGCGAGACTCCGTCTCAAAAATAAATAAATAAATAAATAAGGTGTAAAGGAGTTGAAATACAAAGTTCCCTTTTTAAGGCTTAGAGTTACACTGAAAGTGCTATAAAGCTATTTGTAAATTTATTTTTACCAGTTTAGTTTACCATCATAAAGTTTTAAAATAAAGATATTTTCCCTTCATTCATCATTCTTTTATTCATACATTATCAGTTATATTTTCAACTATAAAGTAGAATACAAGTCTATTAAAATATGACTGACAGCACTTTAAATAAAACATTAGGTGAAAAAGAATGACAGTTTTAAATGTAGAAAATGAGTGCGCAAATTAATTACACAGCCTAATGAACCTGATTACCATGCATTTCGCTTTCAGTAGGTATGCGAAAGGAAAGATTATTGATGGGGTGGGGAAGGTGTAAGCAAATGTCTAAGATTGATTTGGTTTTAAGAATTAATTTTTTATTTAAAATATTGTCTAGTTAATGAAAGTGATAGTTTCTAAATTCTCACCAAGTCAAATCACTTAAAAAATAGTGTGGTCTAAGCCCTAAACATAGGTATTGAGTGTGTACCTACAAATGACTATTTGATATACTGCAATTTAATGTATCTCTGTAATAGTTCCATGCACATATGAAAAAAATACTTATTTTTTTAAGATAAACACATATTTACATATTTCAAAAATATTTTTCAAAACAATGGTTATTTTTTAAACCATAATTATTCTAATATTATGAGCATATGTTTAAAAAGTAAATACAATAGAAGTGAATAGAATGCATTGTACTCATTTTCTATGCATATTTTCATCAAACTTTCTCCACATTTACTGCATATGCCTATGAGGGTGTGTTTGTACATATGCAGTGCAATGAATTTCAAAGTGCTGGGATTAGAGAAAAATAATCATAAATTTACAACATTTGAATTTCAATCTATTAAAATACATAAGATATAGCCAAAGCAAAAATGAGACAAAATAAACAGAATAAAATATTTTGTCATAAGATATAAAAATTTCATGAGGTAAGTATTTAATTCAAGAAGCTGAAAAATAGAAAATAGCAATTCAAGAAAAGTATGTGAAATGGTTAATGAAGCTAAAAACAGAACTTTTATTTTGCTTTTTATGATGATGATGATTATTATTATTATTTTGAGACAGAATCTTGCTCTGTTGCCCAGGCTGGAGTGCAGTGGTGCTTTCATAGCTCACTGCCGCCTCGATCTCCTTAGCTCAAGCATACCCCCACTTCAGTCTCCTGAGTAGCTGAGACTTCAAGTAAACACAACCAAAGCTGGCTAATTTTTATATTTTTTAAAATTTTTAGTAGAGATAAGGTCTTGCTATATCACCCAGGCTGGTTTCGAACTTCTCAACTCAGGCGACCCTGCCACTTTGGGAAGCCAAAGTGCCAGGATTACAGGCATGAGTCACTGCGCCAGCCCAGAACTTTGAAATCACATACACATACACAAATGGCAAGAGCTATTATATCATGAAAACTGAAAATAAATCTTCCAAAATCAGCCTAACGGTGAGTATCTCAAACACTCACTAGGCCTCCAAATGTTACTTCTGATTATTTAAAATGGAGATAATGAAGATCATGATTCCTTACATTGGTACAAAGTTTGCATATGAACCCAATATCTAATTTGGTTCTCACCATTACATTTTAGGATACCAAATCATTATAGTCATCCTCAATTTACAATGAGGAAGCCAGAAGGCAGACTTCCAAGAACTTAGGTGAAATTAAAGAACTCCACTAAGCTTCCATAATCACACTTAACATGAAGACATCTTATTTAGTTTTAAATATAGTCCTTATAAAACCGCCATAAAATGAACTAACCATCACAATCATAATGACCTTTATGTCACTTGTAATTCATAGCTTATCTCTTTTTATTTGTAAAAGTATTAATTATTTGTAACAGCTTCAAGATGTTATGTATATAAAACAAATATTAAATTAATTAAGCAATATATTATGTGTCTTTTTGGCTCTAATTTTAGTACAATATTTTCTAATGTACTTTAAAAGCTTCCATAAGAAACATACCTATTAAAATATCTTCGATAGAACTTCATTTTTATGAGGAACGATACCTTTCAGTGCCTATAAATAATGTTTACATGGAATGTTTACAAGTTACAAAAAGCACTTACATAGGTTATTTTTATTTCTCAATATAAATTCTGTAAGAGTGATAGTATATTTATTTTAAATCAGGTAAATACTTACAGAAAGTAACTTTTTACAAAATCATAAAGCTGTAAAACTTCAAGGCTCAGAACTCAAATACAAGTCTTCTAGGTCTTCAAAACACATCAACGATGAAACACAGATTCTTTACTGCATTAATAAAAATATTTTCAATTCCCTAGGTCTTATAAAGCATACCAAAATAAATGTAACGCAAATAAATTTGAGCTGAGGAACAAGTAATAAAAATTAGAATTTCATTCTGAACAGTTCGCCAATTTAAAAAAAGAGTCACATTAAAATATCAAGAAAAGAAGTGCTTTATGTTTTACTTAAGTAACATTATTGCTGTCATTATATCTCTTTAAAAATTTAATTCACACAACAGAAAGCTTAAAAGCCAGTTTCTAATATAGCTAGAATTATTTTCTTAAAACTTAACTAAATTGAGGGGGGTTCTTTTTAATAATTGACAGGAAGATAAACCTTACATCTACCCAGTTAGGAAAGTAAACTAGTTGTAACATGATAACACTTAAGTAATAGAGCCTGGGATTATTTAGAAATAATGTGTCAAAATTTTCTGAACGTCTTAGGATATTTTTACTTTTCCATATTTAAAGAGAAGTTAATGAGTATGATATTTCATCTATACAGTTAATTTATTTGTTTTAAAAAAATGCTTTAGTTCTATTTTTTGTTAAAATTAACCCATAAATGAAATAATGGATAGTGATGGATAAATTTCTAATTTATATTCATTGCTACAAGCATACTGACACAAAGCCCAATTTCCTACTTACTTGAATGTTATCTTCTTATAATTAGAAGAAAAGTAAAACTTAATTTCATTATTGTTGCTCTCATTGTTAATTACCAGATAGTTTTCTTTTATCTTTTATTATTCTACAATGTTGTTATGCAATAGTAATTGCATTCTTGATGTCTTGATGACATGACAATAATTGTGCCTGCTGAGTTAATGAACAAAAATCAAAAATATATAAATATTTTCTCATATAATTAACTAGCCTATAATTTCTAACTTTTAAAAACTAGTTTCCCAACTCTGATCAACATAGTGAGACTCCATCACTACAAAAAAAAAAAAAAAAAAAAAAAAAAAAAAAAAAAATTAGCCAGGCATGGTGGATGGTGGCACATGCCTGTAGTTCCAGCTACTTGGAAGGCTGAACTGGGAGGATCATTTGAGCCTATGATTTGAGGCTGCAGTGAATTATGGTTATACCGTTGCACTCCAGCCTGGGTCACAAAGTGAGACAGAGAACTAGTTTTCCTTTTATATGAAATAGGTCAATAGTTTCTGCTTTTCCAAAATGAAGAACTATTATTAGTTTTGACCAGAAAATTAAGAAAGAATATATTTGATTTTCTGTATTTTATTAAATGTATTTATTTTCCAATACAGTTTTAAACCAGATCAAGATTTGCTATACGGAGGTGATATAAATTCAGTCGAAGTCAAATCTACTTAACATTTATTTAACTTGTGGGGCTTTGTCATGGGTAAAAGTATAATTTTAACGAAATTTTATGTTCCCCTCCTCCATTACAACCTACAAAACAGGGATTTTCTACTTTTAAATTTTAACAGCACTATGATAGGACTCATATTCTGAATTGATAAGTTCAAAGGCTAAACGCCAAAACAAACAAAAAACAATAAAACTGTTGTTAAACAGTTTCTTTTCTAAATCAGTTTCCTTTAAAATGGAAAACATTGGAATAATGTTTTAGGCATTTGAAATGACTGCACTAATAGAAATAAATATATCATCATTTCAATGAAAAATCTATGAAAAAGTAACATATTTCTTAGTTGTCAGTAGGAGTTGATGCATTTATATAGGAGGGTAAATAAATGCAAAATATTCACACAAGAAACCTCAAAACTCAAAATATCTTAAAGAAAAACTCAGTTAACTACAACAAGAAATGTAACTCTTGATTTCCAGATGCTTTCTTTCAGGTAAAGAAATATTTATCTGATATTGAAAAAGTATTGTCATAAACCTTGTAAAATATATCTTCTTATTGAAAATCACATGAAATGTGTTCCTTTTGTTTGAACAGGTATTGTTTTGGGGTTATACATGCATAGTCAATGTTTCTTGCCTTAGAGTTTACAAAAATCAATTATAATCTATATTCTACAATTTGTATTTTCAGAAGAAAATTAATATATACTTATCTAAGGATTATAGTTATATATTTCCAATTTTCTTTTCTTAATTCACCAGAAACTTTGTTTACCAAATAGCCTCAATATTCTCCATGATCTGGGCATAGGCATCCAAAGTGCAAACTGACACTTCATTTGCAAGCCTTGATTAATTTAATAATGAATTTTTAGTTACTGTAAAATATATATTTGATGGGAATAAATGGAATTTTGTTTGAGTTAATCGACTTATGTACCAGTGAAAATTTATTGCTTCTTACAAAAAGAAAATGTTTATTCTTATCATTTAAATATTATTCTTGGACTTTTTATTTTATTTATTTTATTTATTGAAAGACTTTTATTGAAATACTTTTTTGAAAGACTTTTATTTATTGAAAGACTTTTTGTTCTTTATTAAAAGACTTTTTGTTCTTTATTGAAAGACTTTTATTTATTGAAAGACTTTTTATGTTACCTTAAACATGTGAGAAGTAATATTTGTATGTCAATTATTCTGTGTAACCTCAAATGCTGCAGTGACTTTAAACTTATGAATATTCAGATAATAAAATATTAACCAAGTAAAATGTCCACTAATTTCCTGTGCATACATTAATCTTCAAATATTCAAACTCAAATGGATTTAGTACCTTACAGCTAAATTATTAAGCAACACAGAATTAGTCAAATGTGTTTGTTCATGCTTTTAATTTAATCATAATAAATTTCTCTTAACAACAGGATGGCTTGGAAGAGCAGAAGCAATCATATTTGACTCTCTCAATTATTTTTTTTCTGATCCTACTAATCATGTTTATTAATATAAATTTATATTCTGAGTCTCCTGCTTTTGAACTCCTTTCAAAAGTTAGCAGGTAAAATTTGCCAATGCATGAAAGCACTGTAAAGTAACACACAATGCTCCTAGAATGTTGTATTGCAGCCAAAAGAGAAAGAAGTCAGCATCCTGTATCACACCTCTGTCTGTGTTTACTAAAGCTAATGGAGGGTGAAATTTGTTTCTTTAGATAATTTTCAGTAAACTGATTACCCTCATCAATTCTACCTTCACGATTCTAACCGACTTCCTGTTCTGTTCTCCTTTGTTCCATTTTTCAGTTCGGTGTCTCCATCAAACAATATTCTCTATAAGAGTGAATCAGAAAATGAAATTGAAATTATGAGCAATTTAAAGTGATGCAAAGCTGCTGATTTTATCCAGTCCTTAAATGCTTCAAAGATAAGTAAGCCATTCCTCATTTGAAAGTTGGAGTTGTTATTTAACATTTACTCCTGCAAATTTTATCTAGAGAAAATAAAATGACAATGAACCAAAACATAAACAAGTCACATTTTATTTATAAACTGCTTCTTGGGGAAAAACAACGAGGCATATTTGTATCAACTTCCCTGCAGTCATCCTTCTTACATAATATTTTATCATTACTAATTTAAATTGCAGCAGTATCTCTTACTGGAGTATTGACTTATAAACCTATTAATATGAGACAGGAGGAGCCAGTAACAAATTGCAGCTGGTAACTGCTTCGAAACAGAAAGAAACGACTGAGCAGATACAAAGTATAAAGAGCTGAATAGAAAACTACTAGCAATTGATAACAATTAATAACATGTATAAATACAACTTTACTGCTTAATACTCAGTAGAATTTCTCAATTTCTTCAAACAATTAAAATACTTCTAAGGCTTTATTACATTTCACCCAATCAATATCACTTTTCATGACAAGGATCATTACATAGAAGTCCTTTTGGAATGTGTGTCAACAGAATGAGTAAGTGAGGAAGTAAATGAAAAGTGGAAAGAAAAAAAAGCTAGCAATTTTTCAGTGCCTACTAATTAGGGTGCCAGCCATTGTTATATAAATATAAATATATATATATATAAAATATGTTCTAATTTAATCATCATGAAAACCTATGCAGTTTATACCATTACTTTTCTCATGTAATTGTTGAAGAAAATGTGGAACTGAGAGCTTAAATAACTCCCTCAGGATCTCAGATGCGGTAAGTGGCAGAGCCAAAGTTCACACTCTTCACAATTATTCAATGATGCATTATTACAATGAAGGACTGTGGAAATTCCAGTTGCAATTGGAAAGCTGTCAATCTTTTCTTTATCTCTGATAGAATCTGAAAAGACATTTTATCAAAACATTTTAAAACTCTATTTCACATACTCACATGCATCTGAAAATGTAAGCTTTTGTTCTTCGTATTATATTAGGATGTCATAATGTATAATTTCCTCTCATGTTTTAAAAATGGTGTTATAACATTACAGCTAGTAAGTGCTAGGAATATTCACCCTAAAAGGAGATTAATTATGTTGGTACTGATTGTAATAAGAAATAACATTAAGAACTTTAATAACAGTTTCCTGCAGTAGGATTTCAAAAATCCTCTAATATATTATTATTGAAAACTTTAAAATGTTGCTAGGTAGGTTTGTTTTTTCAGGATAAGAAATTCTTTCTGTCTCAAAAAAGCTGTAAAATAATATATATTGCATAAGTTTTATGTCACATTTTAAAATACAAACCACTAAATAATAAAAGTCACCTTGCAAATAGTTTATTGTTATCCTAGACTTCATAAAAAGTACATTTCTGAGATGCAAAATGAGCATTCCATGAACTAAGAATGGATTTTCAGACATGGAAAATTCATTTTTGCTCTAAGAATACTAAAGAATAAATGGCTTATGTGTTTTATTTACTCATGAATCTTTGGGATTGTGAATACACCAAGTTATTATATATACAGAAGTATGAAGTTTAGATTGCTTTTCATCATCAGAACAGACGCCATTTGCAATTCATGAAATATGTTATTCACAACAAATTATTTCCAATGCCATCTGTCCTCTGTGAACTCTATTAAAGTCCAAAGGCTTTGAAAATAAACCAGCTTAATAATAAGCATTTTGCAATAAACAAATTCATTCAGACATTTATTCAATTATTTTGTTAATTTATCACTGTTAATCTTCTCCTGCCCCCAAACACACACGAATATACATCAAGCTGTGATTTCTAATATTTGCTGATTTTCAAGGTGTAAATGATGTCATCATGGCTAATCTCAAGCTATTAACATGACATCACCGAAAAAGGAGCTGTGAAGAGATGCACAAAAAATCGGCTCTCTCAATGCCCTGTTTGTGCTGTCTCCAAGGTTGGTTTAGGAAAAGGTGACATTTATGTTCTCACTGTGGGCCACTGTCTCAGGCTTTTTGGCTTGAGGGTGGGGCTTTGTCAGAGACTCGCCCTTTTCTGTTGAGAATTTCTCTGCCTCCTGTCCCTATCACAACTACTGCTTGTAATTTATGCTGAATAATAATCTTTACATTAGTCATGTTTATCTAATTGGAGATTAATTTCATCTAATTTTTTACACACACACATTCTCCATGCAGTCTACACTTCAAGACATGAATGACTTCATATAATGTATTTTGCTTATTTATTTTTCAAATTAGAGAGTGCCTACACAGTTTAGGCATTTATTTAAAAAAAAAAAAAAAGAAATGGCCATATATAGTTAGAATTGTATCATGAGACAAAAGTGAAATAATTATATTGTTATCCTATATATTGGAGTCAACTGAATTTTTATTCACTTCCTTATTTTGAGTTTCAAAATCATTTGATTGTGAGGCTAGTCTAAGTTTCAGGATAATAGATATTTATATTGATAATAGTGTGAATGGAAATCACAATTACATATCAGTGAGTGAACAGCATTAATAATCTGGGAGTGCAGGATGAAATTTCTACAAATCAAAAATCATATTCTGTTATTATGTCTCTGAAAAGAATAACTCTATAAGACACATTTTAAATCCACACAGGATTCTTGTCTTGCTTCATTAACAAAATAACCTAAGCAATTGATGTTTCCCAAAAATATTTCAAGAGTAAAGATATAGGAATAATATGAACTAAATTATGTTTAATTATAATTAAACTCAAAATAAATTCTAGAAATAAATTCAATAAATAAATTATAATTAATAAAAACTAAAAAATGCCAAGTGTTTCTGTTGTTATCTTTATTTGTTTTTCATTCACATGTAGTTTCTTTGCTGAGGAATAATAAGTAAGTTTTTACTGGGTGTCTGAGCATGCTGTCATAGTTGAAGGAGCACTGGTCGCCCTGATCACCAGTAGTCAGCGTTATCGGTGCTCTGCATTACCACTGAGTTTAGAAAAGCCTTCATTAGGAGAATCTTTCAATAATTTCAGACTGCATTTTGTTAGTTTGCTTTTACTAAAGAAGGAAGAACATTACTAAAGGAAGGCTGAAAAGAAAATCTCTATAAGAGAGTGTTTCAGAAGTGATTTTACATCAGTTCGAGAAGGTCCTTTCTGGCTCATCAAGACAACTTGATTGACACGTTCAGCAGCAGCCATTTGAAATAGAGAGCTAGAGTTTTGTTTAATGGGGCCTGTGGCAGAAAGAAGGGACACCACATATCTGACTTCAACCTCAGTCTCACACTAGAAGTCTTAGAACAAGCTATTCTGTGATTAGTAACTTTTAGCTCCTGTGATGCATGATTGAAGTGAATAAACACACTGACCAGGCACAGTGGCTCATGCCCATAATGTCAGCACTTTGGGAGGCTGAAGTGGAAGGGGCACTTTAAGCAGGAGTTTGAGACCAGCCTCATCAACATAGCAAGACTTCCTATCTAAAAAAACAAACAAACAACAAATAATTAGCCTATACTCAGTATACTCAGGAAGCTGAGGTGGGAAGATCTCTGGAGCCCAGGAGTTAGAAGTTACAATGAGCTATGATCTCATCAATACACTCCAGCCTGGGCAACAGAGTGAAACCCTGTTTCTAAAAAAAACTAATAAAAAAATGTAAAATAAAAAAAAGTACTGCATGACAAACGTTTTTACTGGTGCTAGCAATGCAGCAATGAAGAAAAAGGAAAAAAGAGAATTCTTCTTTCAACGAGGCGCAGAAGTGATAATTAAACAGACAGATACAAAATATGTATGATAGGTATTGAAAAAGAAAGCAAGATGAAGGAATACAGTGTGGTTAGGATGATTATTTCAGGCTGGAGAGTTTTTTAAAAGACGTAAATACAACAAAAGAGAAATCCATATAGGTATGTAGATGGTTATCCCAGAGAAAACAGTAAGAGTAGGACTTGTGTTGATGGTTTACATGGTGTGTACAAGATGTGGAAGGGATCAGAGTGTGAGGGAGTAGTAGAAGATGAAGATGAAGAAGTTACCAGATGCAGTAAAATCTTTTTTTTTTTTTTAAGGTAGTCTGGCTCTGTCGCCCAGGCTGGAGTGCAGCGCAGAGTGATCTCTGCTCACCGCAACCTCTGCCTCCTCCTTCCCCTCCTTCTAGATTGAAGCGATTCTCTCACCTCACTCTCCTGAGTAGCTGGGATTTCAGGATCCCGCCACCATACCTGGGTAATTTTTGTAGTTTTAGTAGAGAAGAGGTTTCGTCATGTTGGCCAGGCTGGGTCTCAGACTCCTGACCTTAAATGATCCGCCTTCCTCGGTCCTCCAAAGTGCTTGGATTACAGGTGTGAGCCGCCACACTCAACCCTTTAAATGTTATAAGTGGAATAGCCAGGAAACCACTCTGGGTTTGGATCAGAGTGTCAAAAGCAGATTTGTGTTAAAAAAAAATATATCACTCTAGTTGCTGAATGAGAAAAGAATGAGGGATGGAAAATATGTAGGGAGTGAGAAACAGGAAACTGCCAATACCCAGGTCAGGGAAGGCAGCAGTGATAGAAGTTATGAATATAATTTGAAAGCAGAGCCATCATGATTTACATATATTTTGGAATATGAGGAAATGGAGGATTTGTTTTGTCAATATTTTTTGGCCCGAGTATCCATAGAAGTGATGGCACATGTTACTGAGATGGAGAGCAAATGGGCAGGTGTGTTTTGGTAGTAGGGTCTTACCAGCTTAGGTTTCTTAGATAGGGATGGACTGAATAGGGATAATTTTCATGGCCTCTTCTTAGTTATATAATACGACTAAAGTAGGTGTTCCACAAATTCCTGGGCAAAGGTAATCAAGACAGTTTCTGGCCGGATATCACATAATGTTAATCACAGTGGCTTTATATACTATTCGAAACATGAGTACACACAAAAATGCAATACACCTATGTATATGAGCATTTATCCTTAGTTATTTTATACAGTATCAGTCAACTTTTTACTGGACCATCTGTGAGAAGTCTCTGGTCATTTATACTGAAGACTTGTGTAAAGAAATGGAAGATTTAGTCACTTTAGCTATGGCAGATTTAACTTATATAAAGAGATAAATCATTATGCATGCCAATAATAAAAATAATTATTTATCTGAAATTGACCAAGTGTTATCTCTGATTCACTCTACCAACTTAGAATCCATAGATATTTTTACTGTTCTTAGAAAGGAAAAGACAACATGTTCTTAACCCATAGCCGCTCTGGTCACTGACACTGGATTTAAATCCAACATAATCTATGACAACTTTCCATAAGTAGTTGTGATACAGAATGCCAGTCAATCAGTGCTACTACTTGAAATCCACACTTCTTATAATCATATATGTGACCAACAATGTGCTTGTTCAGATAGACAGCGTCCTACAATGCAGAGCTTCTCTCTTTGACAATTAATAAACTTACGTCTTCTTTCTGATATTGGATAGTAACCACTTCCTTCCATAATTGGAGCATCCATCTTAATTGTTTTGAAGACTATTACTTGGAAGCATCACATGGGAATTTTGAACATACAAGCATGATAGTTCATCACTTTGGCCCAAATTTAGTTGTTCTCACTGCCAGGTAAATTGATTTCAATAGCGATCTTGTGCTGAATTATTTTGTTGAGCTGCCTTATTGATTTTGTTGTTGTTGTTAAGGGTTTTAAAAATATAGTTCTTGGCCTTGAGAAAAGGCAAAAAAATGTAGTAAATTAACTACACATACTATTTCAGGAGTCTTTTCATTAAGTTTGTGGGGAAAAGACTAGTTAATAGGAGACGTTAAAAAACAGAATCCAAAAATGTTTCAAACAATGTTCAGAGGTAGACCCAACATCCAAAGTAAAAGTAACATTGTTCTATTTTTTGTAAATGAGATGTTATCTGAAAAGGAGACTTGGTGAGAATATTGAACTAGAATGGCTAATTGCTAAGTGAGAAGATCTACATCAAGTGGCAAAATATTTACAATGAGTGCTAGAAGGTAAAAAAAAGTATGAAAACCAGAAAAAAACTTAAGATCCTTTAGATAAAATTACCCTTTCCTGAAAGAAAAACAAGACTGATTTGCTTACTATTTTTAAAGAATTGTACGCCTCTCAATCTGGATGCCATGCCTACAAAGATTACAAATAGAAAATTCATTGAAAAACTTAAATGTTCTCTACATTGATTAAGAAACAGAAGGACAAATGTAAAAAAAATCACGGAATGACGTCACTCTGTGAGAAAATGCAGGCTTTAACAATTTTCTCTCTCTACATTGCCAGAGAAAATTTTCCACAAATATAGATGCACAAAATACAGTTTTCTTCCTTTCTTTTTTTTTTTTTCTTGAGACAGAGTCTCACTCTGTCGCCCAGGCTGGAGTGCTTCTCCTGCCTCAGCCTCCTGTGTAGCTGATATTACAGGTGTGCACCACCACACCTGGCTATTTTTTGTATTTTTAGTAGAGACATGGTTTCACCATGTTTGTCAGGCTGATCTCAAACTCCTGACCTCATGATCCGCCCACCTTGGCCTCCCAAAGTGCTGGGATTACAGGCAGAAACCAACGCGCCCAGCCACAGCTTTGTTATTGACAAAGGCGCAGTCATAGCTGAACAATACTGCATCATTATCAGATCACAAGTACTAAAACTACTTGTGAAGTACTAATGTTTGTCAATTCTATGTTATTTCATAAACTGTAGTCAATCGGGATCATTATTAGAAAAATAATCGTTTATTCTCTGTGACACAACCCCTGTAAGTTTAACGGTGATTTAATTTACAAATGGAACTGCCAGTTAAACTGTCTTTCAGATGTGCTATTAAGAGAAGTTTAGATTTTTTCTGTCTCCACAATCAAATTAGAATTGATCTTGACAATAATATACATACACAATGAATGTCTCAAGAAATAATCCAATAATTAAATATGATTTCAGAATAGATATTAGCAAGGACTCCATGATTATAGACACATTTGGAGCTATAATATTTTAGGATAGGTCTTCTTTAGTTATCATAAACTTCTATTTTATGTAGATGAACATTCAGGTTATGTTCATCTTTATGAACATTAACTCAACATAGCACATGTCAAAGATGCATTATTTATCATAGCCTATCTCTTCATCCAAGAGCCAAAGGATTTTCTCCTGGCCTCAGCAAATATGATTCCTATGATAAATTAAACAAAGCACCTTCAGCTCTTGTAGAATCACCTGCATATACAATGATATCACATCAATTTTTATTAAATAAAAACACTTTTTTACCTTGAGCAAATCTTCATGCTAAAGAGGCTAATTTGACTTAAGCCCTTATCGAAGTGCTTTATAAAACAGCAAAACAAATCCATAGAGAAGTTCAAATTCTCAACAAAGATAAATGGAATCTGTTGCCAATTCTAAAAGAAAACATTAGGAATGGTCAGATTGTAAAAATCCATGAGGGATATACCTGGGAATGCCTGGTAGCATCAGATAGTATTATGGATATTTTCTAAAATTCTCATAAGACAACTTTTAACAATAGGAATTCATTTGAAGTGATATTAAGTATCACTAGAGAAAATTTTTCTGGGTTAACAGACGATATGGCCATGCACTAATTATCCAGTGTAATTCTAAAAATTATTATATAAAGGTGAAACATGGTAATGTGTCCAGAAGGACACATTTAGCATTTGCAAATGGATTTTATACAACCATTTCCTCTTTGTGTTATGAATATAAATATGTAAAATTGATAATTTTTTCTTATTTTGTGGATGTATTGAAGCAATCTCACTTATATAAATCTAAATATAGTTCAAATATTTATTTTTATTTATCTAAAAAGTGTCTAAGAGTTGGTCATCACTAGCAGTTTGGGATGAACTTCTGCTGGATATTTTTCTCCGTCGATATTCACAAACATGAACGTATAAAAAGAATTACATGCAAGGATTAGCAACGTCTTCTTTTTATATTAATAAACAAATTAACAAATAACCAGTGTAGATAAACTTGGTAAAAGATAAGTTGAAGATTATGTTTTAAGCCAGGAAGAATCCTAACTTCTTGTTCTGTGTCTGCCTGTTTAAATCTGAATTTTCCAGCTGCAAAGAGCAGTTCTAACCTGAATTGTCCACCTGTATATAGAAATAGAAAATACAACAGATTGAAAGGATGATGGGCTTTAATTAATTTAGAAAATATAGTCCTAAGCATATTTTGGTGTTTAATTTATAAGATAAATTTTTGTCTAGAGAAGCTAAAATGAGGATAAGATCCTCCCTGTGATTTCCTCCCTATAATCCTTAAGTGCTCCTCCTTGCCACACATCCTCAAGCTATTTGTTCTATCTTAGTATTTGGACTTAAGAGCCACGTCTGTATTCTGCATTCTAGCATATCACAGTGTTAATCCTGAAACTAAACTTAATCCAGTAAAATTCAGCTTTTCTGTGGAGAGTAGAAAGATGTGCATTTTTACTGTCACTCAAAGACCTTTGAAATGACCAAAAAAAAAAAAAAAAAAGGATATAGAATCTGTATTTTATAAAAATATCCAAAGTCCTGAGGAAATGCTCACCATACATATTTTGTGATACATGACACTATATACAATGTGTGTATAGTAAATATTCAATGTTTAAAGTGTGTGTGCGTGTGTGTATGTGTATGGAGGAAGGAAAATAATCACAAACATCAACATTATGATAATCAATATCCCTAGAATATGGTAATATGACTTTTATTGTATTTATATTACATGTTTTTAGCTTACAATTCCTCCATACTAAACATATATTATTTTTATAGGAAGAAAATGTAAACAAATTTTATTTACATTTAAGGATAAAATTTGTCATGATTATTCTGAAGTATTTCAGTTTTATAAATGAATACATTTATTGTTTTCAACATTAATGAACTTGTAAAATATTTCATAATGTACTGTATTCTACTGCAGAAGAAACTCTCAGTTATATAAAATGCTTGTTTATGGTAGAAAATAAAACAGAAAGATTTATACAGTTTCGTACCCACTTAAATACTAGCAGAGTAAAATGGAGTGCGTTATTAGTTCTTAGTCAAAATCTAAACATACTATTCAAAAGTTACATTTTACTTACCGCTATTGTTGACCAAGAATGCTTTATTTGGGGGGAGGGAGTAATGGAAAAATGTTTAATCTTCATAAATCATAAATTGAAATCAGATGAGAATAAAAATTCTGTTGTGGGAAAACATTAAGGTTAAAGTCCAATTAATATTCTCTAATGAAAATAATTGTTACCTTTGAACTGAAATCAATTATTTGTGAACATTATGGCAGTATTTCAGACTAAAAGCAAATATGAAAATAAAACTTTAAAAATTGATATGTGTGTCTTAATGACATGGTATGAAATTTACTAAATTCAAATGTCATCAAATTAGTGTAAATTCATAGAATATATTCCACTTTTTAAAAAGCTTACTTCAAATATTAAATACATATTATTTGTCATATATGTGGGTAGGAGGAGTTTAAAAAGTCACGTGACGTTGGGGTGTTTATGTAAGTTTAGCTTATGTGAGAGAGAGAGGGAATGGAGAATCTGTGTGTGGGAAGGAGGGCGGTAGCTCAGTTATGTCCAATGAGTGTGAATACAGGTGTGAATGAGCATGAGGGTAAAACGTTGCCAGTATAAGAAGGTGGCAGTAGTTGTTCATGTGTCACTGACCCCACTCTTCTGTAAAATTAAAGCTGGGATTAAGTATGCTATGTACCTTATCACTAAACACTTCTGACTAGTAAGCTACATGATATGTTATTAAAAAAGGATTTTATTAAATGAATTTATTTAACGGTTCAATCCAAACTTTTGCAAAGGATATCTGTATTCATATAATGCCTATTGCCATCCTGATGAACTGAGGAGGAATATGCTGTTGTAAACATGTGTATGTGGATAGGATATTGTATCCACCAGCTGCAAAATATTATCTTCAAACAATGTGTTTTGAGAATTGTTGGTGAATAAAGATGAAGTATGTGTAATTTTCAGAATATATAGTGTCCTTCCATAGTGTATCATGTATATGGTGGTAGTATCAACTGAAATTCCTGCACTTCTTTTCCTTACAAGGCACATTTATATTTTCCTGCTGATCTCACTTCAATTTCATAGAACCTTCTCTGACATTTGTAGGCACCCTTGCATACTAACGCTTATGGTCCCATCATGCCCTATTTTTTACCATCACCATGCCATGTTTATTGGCATTGTTTAGTAATGAATTATATACATATTTATGTAGACCCTAGAAATTACTTTCCTTGATGCAAGGACTCTCTCTTATCTTTATATTCCCAGCCATTAAGCATACTACTTGGTGATTACAAGGAACTCACAAATGTTTGTTGAGTGAGTGATGAGTGACTGAACATTCTTCCACAAAACTGCTTCCATGGACAGAAAGATTGGTAGATATTTCATTTTTCACTAAAAGTTCAAAATATGAAACTCCGAATGTTAGCAATTTCAAAACCAACAAGTCCCATATCATAAATCAGAAGAGCCAACATCCAGTCATGAATTCTGGGATAGTAGATATAATCTTGAATTAACTTGAACATATAAGATGAATAATGTGTCTGGTTGCATTGCATTCATTGTAAGCAGAAACTAGGCAGTCATATAAAGGACAGTTAATTGAATTTTTCGGGAGATTTGATTTGTATTAATGCCTTCGTAAATTATTTGCTCTCAATGTTGTACACTTTTTTATCTTTCACAGATTCATTTTTCTCATATATTAAAAAGTG
Organism: Pongo pygmaeus; assembly: GCF_028885625.2. Taxonomy (NCBI): domain Eukaryota; kingdom Metazoa; phylum Chordata; class Mammalia; order Primates; family Hominidae; genus Pongo; species Pongo pygmaeus. Next base: position 26,939,311 of record NC_072377.2, read on the forward strand.
AAATATTAATATCTACTTCCTAAATTCAATCTGTGTGAAGTAAAGAAATGTATGTATATACATCAGGGACTTTTAATAGTCATGTTGCATATAAACCTCAATTCTTGTATTATGCTTTCAATTTTTTTAATTTTATACATATTACATATGCCAAATTATATGGGTTAATCTGGAATTATGAAAATTTCTAGCATATATTCTATATTAACAACTTGTTTAAAATCTAGGATGAATAAAAGGAATAAAGAACATTTAGAAATGATCAGAAAATCTGAATTTTTTTAAATAAATGCAAAACAATGTCAATGATATATCTTCTGTAAAGGATATTATGTTTATAAAAGTACATTTCAGTATGTTCTAAGTTTACTGGCAGAAAGTTTAAAGAAAATATGTCACATGGCTCTAATTATTAGAAATGACAGACCATACTAATGACTGTATTCATCACTTTTAAAAACCAAAGTTTATGAAAACCAAAGCGATTGTTCAGGTATTTATGTAAAGAACTAAAAAATAGTTGAGAAATATCAATGCAAAGGCATAAGAATGACACAGTGGACTCTGGGGACTCGGGGGAAAGGGTGGGAAAGGGGTGAGGGATAAAAGACTACCAATAGGGTGCAATGTGTACTGCTCTGATCATGGGTGCACCAAAATCTCACAAATCATAACTGAAGAACTTAGTTTTGAAACCAAACACAACCTGTTCCCAAATAACCTATGGAAATCTAAAAATAATAATAATAATAAATAGAAATAAAAAGAGCAGGAGAAAGGAAGATGGAGGAAGCCCTTACCCTCATTTGCAGAAACGTTGTTCACATCACTTCCCATCACATCTCAGTGCAGGAACTCAATTACAGAGCCAGCGTGCATTGTGGGCAAGTCTTAGGTTGCATGGCCATGGTCCTGCTACAATTCATGCCCCTAGTCCCCTAGTCCTGGCCGTTCCTTGCCCTCCCCTTCACACCAAGACAACCCTGTTCCCAGTATAACACATAATGTAGTACAGACATCCCTGGCATTCTGGCTAGCCATCTGTAGAAAGCTGAAACTGGATCCCTTCCTTACATCTTATACAAAAATCAATTCAAGATGGATTAAAGACCTAAATGTTAGACCTAAAACCATAAAAACCCTAGAAGAAAACCTAGGCAATACCATTCAGGACATAGTCATGGGCAAGGACTTCATGTCTAAAACACCAAAAGCAATGGCAACAAAAGCCAAAATTGACAAATGGGATCTAATTAAACTAAAGAGCTTCTGCACAGCAAAGGAAACTACCATCAGAGTGAACAGGCAACCTACAAAATGGGAGAAAATTTTCACAACCTACTCATCTGACAAAGGGCCAATATCCAGAATCTACAATGAACTCCAACAAATTTACAAGAAAAAAACAAACAACCCCATCAAAAATTGGGCGAAGGACATGAACAGACACTTCTCAAAAGAAGACATTTATGCAGCCAAAAACCATATGAAAAAATGCTCACCATCACTGGCCATCAGAGAAATGCAAATCAAAACCACAATGAGATACCATCTCACACCAGTTAGAATGGCAATCATTCAAAAGTCAGGAAACAACAGGTGCTGGAGAGGATGTGGAGAAATAGGAACACTTTTACACTGTTGGTGGGACTGTAAACTAGTTCAACCCTTGTGGAAGTCAGTGTGGCGATTCCTCAGGGATCTAGAACTAGACATTCCATTTGACCCAGCCATCCCATTACTGGGTATATACCCAAAGGACTATAAATCATGCTGCTATAAAGACACATGCACACGTATGTTTATTGTGGCATTATTCACAATAGCAAAGACTTGGAACCAATCCAAATGTCCAACAATGATAGACTGGATTAAGAAAATGTGGCACATATACACCATGGAATACTATGCAGCCATAAAAAATGATGAGTTCACGTCCTTCGTAGGGACATGGATGAAATTGGAAATCATCATTCTCAGTAAACTATCGCAAGAACAAAAAACCAAACACCGCATATTCTCACTCATAGGTGGGAATTGAACAATGAGAACACATGGACACAGGAAGGGGAACATCACACTCTGGGGACTGTTGTGGGGTGGGGGGAGGGGGGAGGGATAGCATTGGGAGATATACCTAATGCTAGATGACGAGTTGGTGGGTGCAGCGCACCAGCATGGCACATGTATACATATGTAACTTACCTGCACATTGCGCACATGTACCATAAAACCTAAAGTATAATAATAATAATAATAATAATAATAAAAGAAAAAAAAAAAAGAGACAAGGTAAGAGATCTGGAGGGTAGAATCAAAAGTGTAGACATGCATCTAAAAAACAACAACAGAAAATAATGAAAGCATGAGAAAAACACGCTATTCAAGAGTTAATGGCTGGGAAGTATTCAGTATTGAGTAGAAACAAGAGTCATCAAAGTTTGTAATGTAGAAATTAATGATTGCTGGCCCACCTATAATCCCACACTGGGAGGCCGAGGCAGCAGGATCCCTGAGGCTCGTATTTCAATGCCAGCCTAGGCAACAAAGCAAGAACCCACTGCTACAGAAAATTTAAAAAGTAGTTGGGCATGGTAGCACATTCCTGTAGTTCCAGCTACATGGGAGACTAAGGTGGGAGGACTGCTTGAGTCCAGGGAGGTAGAGGCTGCAGTGAGCCATGATCATGCCACTGCACTCCAGCCTGGGTGACAGAGCAAGACTCTGAAATTAATAACTGAGATTAAACTTAATTTAGTAAATTAGGCCATAGATTTTAATGCAAAGATCCAAGATCAATTAAATCTTCAATTGTAAATGTCTCTTAAGAGTTTTTTAATGTGAAAGTAAATGTAATGGTAATAGTACAAATAATTATATTGTCAAACTCTCCTAAGATTTTATAAAATGTTAGAAAAACTCAGACTTGAAGTCACTAACAAAACAGTATGATTACTGAGAAGAGTAAGCTATTCATAGAAGTTCAATAGGCTCCACGATAAAAGCTAACAATTGGGAAGACCCTCAATATAAAATTTCAAGTTAAAAATCATCTTACGGTTTGTGTGGAAATAAAAGAATGCACAAGAAAAAGAATATACTGACTGGGAGATATATTATTTCTCTTTAAAATCAGGTATTGTTTTCTTCTCTTACTTAACTAAAATTATCCTTTAAAAATGCATACTTTTCTAATGAGGGGTCTAAAAGATCTATAATCACATCACCATAATTATTGAGGTAAAAAAATAAGCTGCAGCCCTAATAATGCAAATTCAAAAGCAATTTATTCATAATTAAAATACAACAGCCAGACATGGTGGCTCATAACGTGTACTCCTAGCACTTTAAGAGGCTGAGGTGGGCAGATCACCTGAGATAAGGAGTTCGAGACCAGCCTGGCCAACATGGAGAAACCTCGTCTCTACTAAAAATACAAAAATTAGCTGGGATTGGTGGCAGGTGCCTGTTATCCCAGCTATTCAGGAGGATAAGGCAGGAGAGTCATCTGAACTCTGGAGGCGGAGTTTGCAGTGAGCCGAGATCGTGCCATTGCAGTCCACCTGGGTGACAGAGCAAGACTCTGTCTCAGGAAAAAACAATAATAACAATAAATAAAGAAAATATATCAGAATATGAGCTTGACTGTAAATGGTATGGTTATAAAGAACTTTTATTCTATATTTTGACTGAATTTTATTTCTATAATTTTAAACTTTTATCAATAAAAATAATACCACATATTTGTATTAGAAGGTATTGTCCAACTGCTAGATGTGATTTACAGGCTCAATGATACATAACTCAATATACTGCTGACCAATTTGTTTTCACAGGCTACAAACACTAATTAAGACATAGCATTATTAAGAAGTATAAGTGAGGGAGCAAAACAAAGCTATTTCCTTTACCACAATGTGTTAATTTAGTATTTGAATATGAACAAGTTTATGAAAGCAAATTAATGAAACTACTGAAGTTTGGAAACATGTTTTCTAGGAAGTTCATTTGACTCTAAGTCTAGTTTTGATATTTATTACAGTATAATCTTAATAATTGCTGAGTAGTAAAATGGAGTTACTAATATTTACCTCTCAGGAATAATTTAGGGTCAATGATATGGAATAATAATGCAAATTTTTAAAAATGGTGCATGATAGTCATATGAGGGCTGACTACCAATTAGGCATTTTCTATGTGAGAAGGATAAAGAATATATTTAGACTGTGTACAAAATGAAAAATGTATTACATATTTTTAGGAGATTAGCTGTAACAGTAATCAATATCGTGTGTTAAGATACTGAATTATGTTTGTCTCAAAGCACCTCTGTACCTGGGTAATAAAATTTGACCCAAAGTGGCCTCCTAATACAGCTTGATGGGTCAGCAAGTCATAACCTAACCTGAGTGTACCATTGTAACCAAGAAACTGAGTCTCATCCAATCACAGTAGCTGACACATCAGCCAATCCCAGGCTGAAAGCTGCCAGATTATGCCCAAATAAGGCAAAGGCTGAATTGCACCTATTAGGTCATCTTTGTATGTCATTTTCTGTTTTTCTTGTTTTAAATACAGCTCACTATGTTGTCAGTGGGGGCATTCTAACCCATCTTTGGTCTGAAATGCTGCCCAGTTCTGGAACCATTTTATTGCTCAAATGAACTTTGTAAAATTTAGGTGGTCTTGGATTTGAACTTTTTTTTTTTCTGAAACAGATTGAGGTAGGGAACTGCATCCACAATAGAAATTTCAGCAACTCTCAGGAGCAACTAGCAACCACTTTAGGTACCTGCCAGTGCCCACTGAGCCCCATGATCTCTCCAGGAGTGGCTAAGGTCTCTCTCTGATTCTGAGCCCCACTAATTTTGTGTTTTGAGGTCTCTGAGGTTATTTGGGAAATCCTTGTATCCTTTTTTTCTCATTGTCTTTTTTATTTTCTTTTTCATACTTTACTGAATTAGATTCAGTTAAGAGGCATTGGATGTCTTAGTGGGTCTGACCAAAGCTCAACTGTGTTTAGAATCAAGTTGGATACAACAGTTAACTGGATTTGATCCAGATAAGGGCCTTGATTCATTATTTTTTATGTTTTCGGCTTTTCAACCTAGGATTTTGAGCTGTGAGGGAGTATTTAGCCTTTAAAGTCGTGGCAGAAAGAGTACTGGATAATTCAGGGGGAGGCCTCAGTCTGATTGGACCAGAAAGACGTGAAGTGGGCTCAGTAGTTATGAGAACAATGGGAATCATGGCTTTATCAGGCTCCAGGGAGTCTAGAACTCCTCCACCTGGAACTCCAGGCAATTTTATGTGTAAGATCAATAAGCCCAGGACCTGTGCCTTTTTAGAAATGAATGAAACTTACCAACATTAATATAAAATTTCAGTAGCCACAGTGGGTAAGTTTTAATTCGTATAAAATTGCTTATTTAAGAGGTATGTTAGAAAGGGATGGATTAAAAAAATCACAAGAACAATGGGATTCAATTTTTAATTGACAGGCAGAGACATCGAAGAGATGAAATGAATCAAGAATTACCTCTATTTGTTTGTGTCATCTCTAATTTCTTTGAGCAGAGTTTTGTAATTCTGGCTATAGAGATCTTTCACCTCCCTGGTTAGCTGCATTCCTAGGTATTTTATTTTTTTGTGGCTATTATAAAAAGATTGCATTCCTGATTTGTCTCTTGCCTTGACTGTTTTTGATATAGGAATGCTAGTGATTTTTGTACACTGATTGTGTGTCCCAAGAGTTTGCTGAAGTTGTTTATAAGCTTAAAGAGCTTTGGGGCCAAGACTATGGGGTTTTCTGTATATAAGATTATGTCATCTCCCGATAGGGATAGTTTGACTTCCTCTCTTCCTATTTGGATGCCCTATATTTCTTTATCTTGACTGATGGCGCTGGCCAGGACTTCCAATACTATATTGAATAGGAGTGGTAAGAGAGAGTATACATGCCTTGTGCTGGTTTTCAAGGAAAATGCTTCCAGCTTTTGCCCATTCAGTATGATGTTGGCCATGGATTTTTCACAGATGGTTCTTATTCTGAGGTATGTTCCTTCAACATCTAGTTTATTGAGAGTTTTTAAGGTGAAGGGGTGCTGAACTCATTGAAAACCTTTTCTGCATCTATTGAGATGATCACGTGGTTGTCTTTAGTGCTGTTTATGTGATGAATCACATTTATTGATTTATGTTAAACCAACCTGGTATTCCAGAAATAAAGCCTACTTGATCATAGTGAATAAGATTTTTTTGATGTGCTGCTGGATTCATTTTGCCAATATTTTGTTGAGGATTTTTGCGTCGATGTTCATCAAGGATATTGACCTGAAGTTTTCGTTATATCTCTACCAAGGTTTGGTATCAGGATGATACTGGCCTCATAGAATGAGTTAAGGAGGAGTCGAGTCCATCCTTCTTAATTTTTGGAATAGTTTTAGTAGGAATAGTACCAGATGGACAGGATCTCAGCTCACTGCAAACTCCACCTCCAAGGTTCAAGAGCTATCCTGCCTCAGCCTCTAGAATAGCTGGGATTACAGGTGCCCGCTACCATGCCTAGCTAATTTTTATATTTTTAGTAGGGAAGGGGTTTCACCATGTTGGCCAGGCTGGTCTCAAACTCCTGACCTCAAGCGATCCTTCCACCTCAGCCTCTCAAAGTGCTAGGATTACAGGTGAGCCACTGTGCCCAGCCAGTACCAGATCTTCTCTGTATATTTGATAGAATTTGGCCTTGAAGCCAAAATCTGGCCAAGGCCTTTTTTTTTTGGTTTGTATGCTATTTATTACTCATTAAATGTTGGAGCTTATTATTGGTCTGTTCAGGGTTTCAATTTCTTCTTAGTTCAGTCTTGGGAGAGTGTATGTGTCTAGGAGTTCGTCTATGTCTTCTAGGTTTTCTAGTTTGTGCATATAGAAGTGATAGAAGTGTTCTCAGTAGTCTCTGATGGTTATTTATATTTCTCTGGGGTTAGTGGTAATATCTTTTGTCATTTCTGATTGTGTTTATTTGGATTTTCTCTCTTTTCTTCTTTGTTATTCTAGCTAGTGGCCTATCTGTCATACTATTTTTTCAAAAACTATCTCCTTGATTTGCTGGGTTTTTTAGTGGGTTTGCATGTCTTGATCTCCTTCAGTTCAGCTCTGATTTTGGTTATTTCTTGTCTTCTGTTAGCTTTGGGGTGTATTTGTTCTTGCTTCTCTAGTTCTTTTAATTATGATGTTAGGTTGTTATTTGAGATCTTGCTAAGTTTTTGATGTGAGCTTTTAGTGCTATAAATTTCCCTCTTAATATTGCCTTAGCTGTATCCCAAGGATCCTGGTATGTTGTATATTTGTTCTCATTAGTTTCAAAGAACTTCTAGATTTTTGCATTAATTTTATTATTTACCCAAAAGTCATTAAGGAGCTGGGTGTTTAATTTCCATGTAGTTGCCTGGTTTTGCATGACTTTTTTCTTAGTCTTTATTTCTATTTTTATTGTGCTGTGGTCCATGAGTGTGTTTGGTATGATTTCAGTTCTTTTGTATTTGCTAAAGATTGTTTTATGTCCAATTGTATGGTCAGCTTTAGAGTATGTGCCATATGATGATGAGGAGAATCTGTATCTGCTGATTTGAGGCCAGTGTTCTGTAGAAGTCTATCAGTTTGATTTGGTCTAATGTTGAGTTCAGATCCTAAATATATTTGTTAATGTTCTGCCTTGATGATCTGTCTAATGCTGTCAGTGGAGTGTTGATATCTCCCGTTATTATTTTGTGAGAGTCTAAGTCTCTTTGAAAGTCTCTAAAAACTCGCTTTATGAATCTGTGTGCTAATAGATAGGAAGTATGAATAACATAAAAATGGCCTTACTGCCTAAAGCAATTTACAGATTCAATGCTATTCCTATCAAACTACCAATGACATACTTCACGAACTAGAGAAAAAATATATGCTAAAATTCATATAGAACCAAAAAAAGTGACTGAATAGCCAAGACAATCCTAAGGAAAAAGAACAAAACTGGAGGCATCTTGTTACCTGACTTCAAACTATACTATGGGGCTACAGAAACCAAAAGAGCATGGTACTGGTACAAAACCAGATACATAGACCAATGAAATAGAATTGAAAGCCCCGTGATAAGGCCACACACCTACAACCATCTGATCTTCGACAAAGCTGACAAATACAAGCAATGGAGAAAGGACTCCCTATTCAATAAATGGTACTGGGATAACTGTCTAGCCATATGCAGAAGATTGAAACTGAATCCCTTCCTTGTACCATACACAAAATCAACTCAAGATGGATTAAAGACTTGAATGTAAAGCCTAAAATTATAAAAACTCTGGAGGCCAAACTAAGCAGTACCATTCTGTACATAGTAATGGGCCAAAATTTCATGATGAAGATGCCAAAAGCAATTGCAACAAAAGCAAAAATTGACAAATGAGATCTAAGTAAGATATGTTGCACAACAAAAGAAACAGAGTAAACAGACAACTGACAGAATGGGAGAAAATATTTACAAACTATGCATCTGACAAAGATCTAATATAAACAATTTTACAAGAAGATAAACAAATTTACAAGAAGAAAACAAACAACTGCATTAAAAAGTCGGCAAAGGACATGACAGAAACTTTTCGAAAGAAGATATAAAATCGGCTCAAATAGCAGAGCTTGCTTGGAAATATTATGAAAAAAAGCTCAATATCACTGATTATTAGAGAAACACAAATCAAAACCACAATGACCTACCATCTCACACCAGTAAGAATGGCTTTTATTAAAAAGTCAAAAAATAACATATACTGGTGAGGTTGCAGAGAAAAGAAAACATTTATACACAGTAGGAGTGTAAATTAGTTCAACCATTGTGGAAAGCTGTGTGGCAATTCCTCAAAGAGAGAAATACAGAACTACTATTTGACCCAGCAACCCCCATTACTGGGTATATACCCAAAGGATTGTAAGTCGTTCATGCACACGTTATGTTCATTGCAGAACTATTGACATAGCAAAGACATGAAATCAACCTAAATGCTCATCAATGTTAGACTGAATAGAGAAAGTTGTTACATATACACTATGGAGTACCGTGCAGCCATAACAAAGGATGAGATTATGTCCTTTGCAGGAACATGAATGAAGCTGGAGGCCATTATCCTTGGCAAATGAATGCAAGAACAGAAAACTAAATATCTCATGTTCTCTCTTATAAGTGGGAATTAAATGATGAGAACACATGGACACAAAGAGGGGAACAACAGACACTGGGGCCTACTTGAGGGGTGATGGTGAGATGGAGAGGAACAGAAAAAATAACTAGTGGGTGCTAGACTTACTACCTAGGTGACGAAATAATCAGTATAACAAACCCCTGCGACATGAGTTTACATATATAACAAACGTGCACATGTACCACTTAACCTAAAATAAAAGTTAAAAAAAAATTATTTAATTTCCTCGATACAGAAAGCAAACAAGCATTTTATAGCTACAATAACTAAAAGATCAAAGAGGACCTCTTTGTATAGATTTTAAACCAAAAGCAAAAGCTCCTAAAGAAATCTCTCCCTGTTCCCAAAGATGTCTTCCTGTACTGCAAACAGCCAGGCCATTGGAAAATAAATTATTCCTCTTTTTTGTTGTTGTTTTCTTTTTTTTTTTTTTTTTGGAGACAGTGTCTCTCTCTGTTACAGAGGCTGGAGTGCAGTGACACCATCATGGCTTTCTGCAACCTCAGCATCCTGGATCCTCCCACCTTAGCCTAGTTGAGTAGCTGGGACCACAGACCCACACCACTACACCAACTAATTTTTTTATTTTTATTTTTTATAGAGACGAGGTCTCTCTGTGTTGCCCAGGCTGGTCTTGAACTCATGAACTCAACTGAACCTCATGCTCTGGACTCCCAAAGTGCTGGGATAATAAGTCTGAGGCACTGGGCCTGGCCAACTGTCCACTTTTATACCAGCAATGTTTTCCCATGAAAAGAAGTCCCCAAAGGCCCTTTCTGATGTTTTTCCCCTTTATCTTTCATTTGATTCTGCTTCTCCCATGGGAATCCTTCAGTCACCGAAACCTCTTTTTCAAACACTTGCGGCCACCTCTCTCATCATAATCTTTGCTATGCCCCAAAATTCTTTATTGGTAAGAGCTGCTGAAAACATTTTATATTCAATTTCCAATTCCTAAAGTTATTCTGCAGAAAATTGATTGGTCCATATATGGTCTTGTAGACAAAGGAATGATGAGCAAGTTTCACATAGCAGAGCTTGTTTGGAAATATTGTGAAACACTCTGAACACAAAATACAAGAATATTTCCTACATGTACTGAAACGATATTAACTTATAGCCTGCAATTAGACCCAGTAGTGAAGGCATAACCTAATTGTTTTACAGCAGTAGAAGCAACAATCAAATTAGTAGAGTTCTCATCTGAGCTAGTTTTAGAGAATGAACTTTTCTCGTATGATCCACGTGTTGTGGAAAAGTCTGATTGAACCAGTCAAACTCAGTATCTTTTGGCAAGTAGACTAACATCTTATGAAAACTTTCCTTTGTCTTCTAATATCTATCTAAAAGATTGCAACTTACTTACCCCTGCTACTCAGCTTCCTCTGCAGGATTCAGGTGAAGACTACATTGTGGTGTGTGAATGTATAATAGTATCACAATTAGTGACCCCTTGTCTTGATTTACAAGATACTGCATTGAATAATTGTTAGTTAATACCTTCTGTTGATGGGTTTTATGCCAAAAACTCAGAAAAAAGAATTAAGTAAGGTATGCTGTTAATATCCAAACCACATAACAAACTTGACCTTTAAGGTATTTTTCCTTGTTGTCCTGTCTTAACTGGGCCTTTACATACAGTCTCGTTTTTTGGCTTAGGCTAGCGATGGAATTTGAACCTGATAACTCAGATCTGTGTATTTTAGATGTTAATTTTCTACCTTGCCTTCTTTGGGACCTGAAAACTCTCCTTTTAAAATCAGATTTAGAGAGATAACTTTAGAAAAAGAAGAAGAAAAAAGATATTTTAAAATTAATGCAATAAAAAATCTAAAAGTCTTTTCCACAAATATTAGTAAAAAGCTTTAGCCATTTGGGAAGGAACTATTATTCAATTGACCAGGAAAACAATGTTGATCCAGATTTTGTTTTTAAAGATTAGTGAGCTTGTATTATTGTACCTGGCATGCAGCTAAAATTATACAATAAAAGCTATAAGACCTGTTTCTGTCTATATATTTGTCTATCTGTCTTCATTTATAATATATATGTGATTATTTTTCTGTCTTTTAATGGTATTGGCAAACTAAATTTTAGGTGAATTTATTTGGTTTATAAAAATAAACTACTATCTCAACAAAATTAAGCACTGACCTAAATGTTTTTTCCACTTCACATGACTTGAGTAATCTTTGTTAAATAAGAATATTGTTGCTTTGATTAAGATAAACATGTCTTTAGAGTTTTTAGCATTATATTTGTTAACAGTGGAATGTATCTGAGTCATGTGGCACCACAGTATGTTACTGGCCATGAATCCTTATGGGTTTGCAGCAACCTCAATTCCTGCCTCCTCAGAAGAAAGAATTCCACCTAAGGGCACAAGGCAGAAGGAGAGATGTGGCAAATTTTAGAGCAAGAGTGAAAGTTTATTTAAAAACTTTAGAGCAGGAATGAAAGGAAGTAAAGTCCCCTCAGAAGAGGGCCAAGTGGACGACTTCAGAGATCAAGTGCGCAATTTGGCCTTTTGGCTTGTGTTTCTTAACATATTATTTTTTTTTGGCCAGGCATGGTGGCTCAAGCCTTTAATCCCAGCACTTTGGGAGGCCAAGGTGGGCGGATCACCTGAGGTCAGGAGTTCGAGACCAGCCTGACCAACATGGAGAAACCCCATCTCTACTAAAAATACAAAAATTGGCCGGACATGCCTGTAATTCCAGCACATGCCTGTAATTCCAGCTACTCGGGAGGCTGAGGCAGGAGAATTGCTTGAACCTGGGAGGCAGAGGTTGTGGTGAGCTGAGATGATGCCATTGCAGTCCAGCTTGGGCAACAAGAGCAAAACTCTGCCTCAAAAAAAAAATATATATATATATATATAATTATTATTATTATTACTATTATTATTTGAGACAAGGTCTCACTCTGTCACCCAGGCTGGAGTGCAGTGGTGCAATCTCAGCTCACTGCAACCTCCACCTCCTTGGGTTCAAGTGATTCTCGTGTCTCAGTCTCCCGAGTAGCTGGGATTACAGGCGTATGACACCACAGCCAGCTAATTTTTGTATTTTTGGAAGAGACGGGGTTTTACCATGTTGGCCAGGATGTCTCAAACTCCTGACCTCAAGGGATCCATCTGCCGTGGCCTTGCAAAGTGCTGAGAATACAGGCATGAGCTACTGTGCCCGGCCTGGCTTGGGGTTTTATCTGTTGGCGTGCTTCTGGGGTCTTGCATTCCTTCTCCACTGACTCTTCCTTTGGGGTGGGTTTTCACATGCTCAGTGACCCGCCAGCACTTGGGAGGGGCCGCATGCACAGTGTGTTTACTAGAGTTGTATGAATGCTCACTTGACATATTCTTTCTTTACCAGTTGAATCTCCCTAGAAGGTCACATACCAGTTAAACTCTGCCATTTTGCCTCTTAATGTACATGCTTGATCCCATTTGCCCAACTCCTGAGGTCTTATGAGAAAGTTGTTGATCAACAGTTTTAGGTTTTTTCTACCTATCTACTGGGGGACTGCTCCGTGGTGTTAGCTGTGACCAATTATTATTTTGGAGGAATCATGTAACAACCACTTGACGATCACCTGATTGTCTCCTGACATTCCTGGTGAGTTGTGATGGTGATGGGGTCTCCTGCCCTGCTGAGGTCTGTCTGACTACCTACTGTAACATATTGATAGGGTTTGACTCTGTGTCCCCATTCAAATATCATCTTGACTTTTGCTTCCATAATTCCCACATGTTGTGGGAGGGACCTCATAGGAGATAATTGAATCATGGGGGTGGCTTCCCTCAGGCAGTTCTTGTGGTAGTGAATAGGTCTCATGAAATCTGATGGCTTTATAAGGGGTTTCTGCTTTTGCTTCTCTCTCTTTGCCTGCCGCCTTCCATGTAAGACGTTAATTGCTCCTCCTTGCCTTCTGCCATGATTGTGAGGCCTCCCCATCCATGTGGAACTGTGAGTCCATTAAACTTGTTTCTTTTGTAATTGCCCAGTCTCAGGTATGTCTTTATCAGCAGCATGAACATAGTCTAATACACTTATCTAATGCAGGTACATGAATTTTCTTACCTAGATTTGCTAGTAAAATAAGCTTATATATTACAAAACTTCTTAGTGAGAAGAATGATTTTGCAGGATGGCTGTTTAATGTTTTGTCTTTTTTTAGTGCAATTCAGGCATAATTATTAAGAGTTAACAAAGTAAGTAGATGTAAGTAAGATAAAATTTCCATGTGGAAGATGTTTTTTTCTAAAAAGAAGGTTTTTAACATTATTATCACCAAGAACGGAAAGTTGAGACTGAGGTCAATTTATATAAACAACAATTTAGTTCTTTAGCCTAGCCAATGAAACCTAAGAAGATAAAGGTATTTTTGCCTCCTCCACAGATTTTATTACAGATAGACTAAAAATAATTTGGAGGGTTATTAAAAATACTTGAGAAATTATGATTGATACATTTGCCAATCTACGGATTTCTGGTGTGACATTTCACAATTGTGTGCTTCTTGGAATTCACTGAAAATTAAGGTAGATAGATACAGGTTAAGAATTGTAATTAATGTATGTAACTAAAATTAATAGAAATAATAAGAAAGAAAAAGTCTGTATGCAAGTACACAGGAAAGGTAAAATGTGCCTTTGATAAGGAAAGGCTAAGGCGCAAGGATATTTTGAAAAGAAGACAAATTTGTAACCTAAAGTAGCATGACTGGATTGTTTCACAATGGGAAGAGAAATATAGAACAAAACTGAATGGATAAGAAAGTTGTAGAAAGTTTATGGAAGATGAGTCTTGTAAAAGCGACTTTATATGTGATCACCCTGGCTAAGATTAGAGGTTTATAAATTTTCCTAAGAAATTGAACATTAATATCAAAAGTATACTGATGATGAAAATTTTGGAAATATGATCATACCATTTGACTAGGTAAGAATTCCCAGAACTCTACTGAATAAACTGTTTGGGTCTCTAAAACTGCTAACCACAACATCAGGCAGAATAAAAATTAACTGAATACCAAGAAAATGTCTTGGCAGATTTTCATGCTAAGTCAGCTAGCACTGAAATGTTTGGAATATACAGTTCAAATGAACTTCATAAGATTTGTCCAAGTCAGTTTCCTGATGCTGATATTTAATAAACTGTGCAATGCAATGAATTCAGAAAAGCAGAGTTAGCATCTGAAAGGATGTAAATTCAGTGTTACCCATGGACTCACAAATGGCCTGGTCAGCCTGGTTCTCCTGAGATTTTGAAGCTTCCACTGTTAAAAGCCTTGCACCCCAGAACTCATCATGGGGATAGGCAAGATGATCCAAATTATGAAAAAGATGACCAAAAGTGGGAGATTGATGAACTGATTTCAGTTTGGCTCAAAGTAGTCCCTGTACTTGCATAATAAAATTTGACCAAAGTGGCCTCCATAAATAGCAACATGCAATGTAGCCTGTTGTGCAAGCAAATTGTAATCTAACCTGACAGTATACCTGCAAACCAAGCAACTGAGATTCAGCCAATTATAGTAGCTGAACCTTCAGCTACTATCAGGCTGAAGGCTGCCAAACTATGTCCAAATGAGGCAAGTGCCAAACTGCACTGATTAAGTAATCTTTGTACATCATTTCTTATTTTTCTTGTTATAAATACAACTCACCATGTTGTAGGTGAGAATCATTTTCAACCATCTTTGGTCTGGAATGCTGCCCAGTTTTGAAACCTTTTTCTTGTTCAAATAAACTTAGTTAAATTTAACTGGTCTCAATATTTTTTATTTTTTAACACATTACATAAGTTTCAACATCTAGAAACCTTATGGTGCTGTGACCCTAAGATTCACAAAGACGTAATGACTGACACTATAAATTTTGCATAGCTTGGGCAAACAAAAAGTTTGCTGATTCATATTGCATTATTCTCACAAAACAGTCTGTTTGGGTGTTTGCACCAATCTATTCATTAAAACATCATGGCTTTTATTTGATAATATGATCACTTATCTTTTTTTTGCCACAGCAGAGCATAAACTCTCATAAAAATAATATACGTTTGGCTAAACTTTGTGTAAACCAAAGCATAACGTCTTAGCCACCCAAAGTTTCTGCTAATTAGCAGCAATACATTGCTTCTTAGATCGTTCTGAACATTTCAAAAATGCTACCTCGCATTTGGGTGTTGCACTTAGTCCTCTGATCTTGAAATGTTTCTGCTAACCTGGTATTAACAGGAGCCTCATGACATTGCCTCTTTAGTGGTATGTGACAGTGAAAAGGAGGCCTAGCACAGCTAATTCCATTTTGCTCCTAACATCACCACCCTGCCATGAAAACTTTTAGGTTAACTGCTTTTGTTTATCTCTGCACTTAAGCCAAGCTAGCTATAGGGATAATTTAGTTGATAGTTTAACTTTAAAGCAAGGATGATAATAGTCCCTTGCCAAAACTAAACCCTGAGAACTAAGGAAGCTGTACACACTAACGACAATGTTACAAGCTTATAAGAGCACTGTGACCTGGCCAAGGAAAAGGAATTTTTCCCTCAGTGCTGCCCAGATGTCTGTGGTCACTATTCACTTTTTGAGCTTCACTCCTTCATTCTTCCCCCTTTCCCTAACATAAAAGGAGCCCCAAATTCATAATAGCTTAAGATGGTTATTTAGGACACTACTGCATCACCATCTTGGTGTGCTGGCTCTCTAAAACAAATTTGTTTTCCCTTCTCCAACTCCTGTGTCTCGACTTACTGGCTGTCTTGTGGTAAGCAGCAGGAGCTTTGGACTGGGTTACAGTAACAGACAGCACTGCCTGTCTTCCAGAAAGAGTCTTTGTCCTACTTTGCAACAACTGTGGGTTTAAACCTTTCTTAAATTTGTTATTGTCCACTGAGGTTGAGCAATTAAATTTAATAGCATTTTAAACAAATATTTTGAGATGATTAGAATAAATAAAATCGGATAATATTTGTTTCTTACATTGGGTTAAATGTGCTATTTAAAAATGGTATGATACAGGACTTCTAACCACAATGATTAAAAATCAGGATTTGAAAAATCAATTGTTTAATGTAAAACATTTTGCTTATGCATTTCCCACATACACTTTATTTTTTTCCAAAAACTCAATTTAACTAAAATATTCGAACACTATTCTGCAAACATTACTTTACTCTATAGAAGCTAGGTTGTTTTTATAATTTCCTATTAAAAAAAAGCCCTCCACCCCAGCTATACACAGCATAAAACAACTCTGAGAACAATCAAAATAGAAGGATAAAATGTGCTATAGTTGGAAGTTTGTAGATCTTGTGTATTGTGGCAATGGCAACATCCTATTGTTTGAAAGAAACAATGTAGTAACAGGCAGAAAGGAAACTACAACTATGAAATATATTTGATGAGAAAGTTCTACTTATTGTTTGTGCCTCTTGCAATTGCTATAAAAGAGACAGAATTCTCATCAATGTAGAAAGCTTACTACACAATCAACAAGACACTTTCACTGAATCCAGGCCTTCTCTCTGATTATAACCACGTTCTCCAGATATAGACATTGATATAGATATGTTTTGATACAATGATGTTTGGAGTTTGAATATTGCTGGAGATATTTTGACTCCAAATTCATAGGAGTAGAAATACCTTACATGGAGAATGATTCAGAGATAGATGTATAATCTTAGGCCTTAAGCTTATGTTTTTCTTTAAGTCATTAGTTAATGGCAGACTAAGAGATATTTCTCACCTTGGCATACATGCAACCCTTGAGTGTCTTCTCCCTTGATAAGCAAAAGCCTGTGATTGCATATTGAATTCAATATAGTACTCATTTTCTTATAGAGGACTGCCTCTACTTTTAACTTCCCTTTCTCTTACTCTTTTATCTTTCACAGTGGTTAAGAGAAGATGAAAATTGGTTATGCTAAATGGGGTCAAACCTGAAGCCAAAATATCATTGATTTGTTACTTTCTTAGACAAATGCTTGTCTCAGGCTCTGCCAGCACTCTCTGTAGTAAGATTTTTCGCCATAATGTGAATGCAAAAATCTTTTCACTCACTGGAAGTGAAAAGTTGTTTTTATTTGATGTATTATTTTATATTAAGTATACCTCGAAGTCAGTACTAAGGTATTCATACCAAAATAATCTGCCAAAATTCATGGGAGTACTGTGTTATCTGAGAGTCCAGGAGCTGAAAAAACTGAGCTTCTATAATCATGGCATCAGGTTAAAGAGTTTTATTTGTTTATTTCATTTTATTATCCTTGGGTATCAGACATTGTTGCAGAAGTTCAGTATGGTACAGTCACCAGGATCAAATGTCTTTCATCCTTGGATGGAAGAACGAATCTCACAAAATATCCATGATTTCTGGTTAGTCATTTTATAGATTCATATGGGCTCAACATGTCCAGTGGTCTGTCAAGACTCACCAACATTGAGGCAAAAGCAGTCACGCAGTATGCACTCCTTCCTCCTCAGGATAGCATTCAGTTATTTTTAACAAGTCATTTTAGAATGCCCAGAGACGATGTTGTTAAATCTTATCTAAGAGTAGAATCTAAGAAGAAATCTTAATTTATTTAATAAAAGGGGTATCAAGAAATCTATATAGTTAGGTAAAATTATGTTATCTTTTTAAATACAGAAGATAGATATGCTAACAACTATAACCAAAAATTAAAAAAACTTTGTGTTGATATTTAGGATTAATAATGTGAATCAGGGTTAAGAATAATTTTATTTTCAATTTTCTCATTGTCTAGAGTCTGTAAATACTTATTTAAATAAAAATAAGTTTTCTATTATTG
This sequence comes from Pongo pygmaeus, assembly GCF_028885625.2. Taxonomy (NCBI): domain Eukaryota; kingdom Metazoa; phylum Chordata; class Mammalia; order Primates; family Hominidae; genus Pongo; species Pongo pygmaeus. Next base: position 26,957,363 of record NC_072377.2, read on the forward strand.
GATTTTCAGTACAGTAAGAAGCAAATACCATAAGGAAAGTGACAAGAATGTTAACTCTACCATAAATCTGGGTCAACCAAGGTATAAACCACTGTAGGGGAAAACCTTTACAAAATAAATGTAAAGGCTCAAGGAGAACAAATCCCAAGGGTTAGTTCTCACTAGGAAGAATAAAAAAATTTTGATGGGTTCTGGGAAGTTCAATTATAGGAACAGACAACAAGAGGTTTTCAGCCAATTTGAAACTAATTCAGTATATTATGGTGGAAAAAGGCAGTGGCACGAATAACATCAGCTTGAAACTGAAAGTTGTTGCCTTAGGAGAGACACTAACAAATGGGCTTTATGGTTTGAGCTCCAAGGAAAGAAAGAGGATAGTGATAAAGAGAGAAACAAAAAAAGGGACAAAATAATATTCTATCATGCTCACGCTTGACAGCGAATACTGTAAGTTGTAGCTACTCAGATAATAAAATGAATATTTGATGTAACTTTTTTGTTAGTATAACACAGGAAAAAGTAAACCAATGGCACAAAAAGCATTACAGGAATCATGAAAAAAGAATAACGATCAATGAAATAAGAAGATAGGTATTCTAAAACAATGAAGCAGAGATCTGCTAATTTGTATCATGCCACTTTCTCATTCATCTGTGTCTACATTCAAATCCCATGCTTGTTTCTATTCCACCTTTCCTGTAACTAACACTGCCCCAGATTTGTGATTGCAGACATTGACTCCAAAGCAATGTATAAGAAAAATAGTAATAATTTTTGAATATGCCTAAAAAAGGCATATTTAAAACATTATATCACATTGATACTTCAAAAACATAATGGATTGAGGTAGAAAAATTGTGAGATTTTTACATTTGCAATATCATACTCAGCTTCAAATTTCACCTATTCAAATCTGATTTAAAAGTAACATCAATATTATGACTGAAAAATAACCCTTTTTTATTCTGCTAGGTTGAATAATACACTTTTTTGACCAAAAGAAAGTCAATTTCATAATATTCATCCTAGTATATTTCAGTTATTCTGTTCTACATGATAATATTAGTAACATAACACATTTTCTGATCTTTTTGTTTCTGAGTGGTTTCAATGTGTTCTTAAGTTACAAGTTTTCTAGTATGTATGGACATTTCTAATGGCTAGAAAAATCTGGGAAACTTTGTGAGATACACATATGCAAATTGATAAATCTAGGCCTTCATCTAAAACAACATTATGGGAAATGTTCATGAACATGAAAAATATTAAAAGTCTTCACTTTTTCAAAGAAATAAAAAATACGCTGAGAAATACCAGTATTCATATAGATATTTTATGTGGTCTAGCTGTTTCCCCACCTAAATCTCATCTTGAATTCCCGTGTGTTGTGAAAAAGACCTGGTGGGAGGTAATTGAATCATGGGGGCAGGTTTTACCATGCTGCTCTAGTGATAGTGAATAAGTCTCATGGGATCTGATGATTTCCAAAGGGGGAATTTCCCTGCACAAGCTCTCTTCTCTCGTCTGCTACCATGTGAGATGTGCTTTACACCTTCCACCATGATTGTGAGGCTTCCCCAGCCACATGGAACTGTAAGTCTACTAAACCTCTTTCTTTTGTAAATTGCCCAGTCTCAGGTATGTCTTTATCAGCAGTGTGAAAATGGACTTATACAATATTACTGTAATGCAACACTTTTATGTACAAATACTTTAGATATTCACATTCAACATTGCATTAGTCTGTTTGAGCTACCATAACAAAATGCCATAGAGTAGGTGTCTTAAACAACAGAAATCTTCCCACATTCCTAGAGGCTAGGTCCAATATCAAGGTGCCATTGGTTGGTTTCTAATGGGCTGCCTTCCTTCATTGTAGATGGCTACCTTCGGATTATGTCTTGATATGGCCTCAGTATTAGTCCGTTGTTGCACTACTATGAAGAAATACTTGAGACTGGGTAATATAAAAGCAAAAGATATTTAATTGGCTAATGGTTTTGCAGGCTGAACAGGAGGCATGCTGTCAGAAAGTTTCCTAAAGAAGCCCTCAGGAAACTTACAATCATGGTGGAAGGCAAAGAGGGAGACAGCACTTCACATGGCTGGAGCAGGAGCAAGAGAGAGAGAGAGTGGAGAGGTCTCGTACACTTTTAAACAAACAGATCTTCCGAGTACTCTATCATGAGACAGTAATAGGGGATGGTGCTAAACCTTTAGAAACCACCCTCCTGATCCACTCACCTTCCACCAGGTCCCATCTTCCACTTTGGTGATTGCAACTCAACAGGAGATTTAGGTGGGACACAAACCCAAACCATATCAACATCTTCTATGTTTGTGTGGAAAGAGAGCATTCCTTGGTGTCTCTTCCTCTTCTTATGAGGACAAAGTCCTATGGATGAGGCCCTTATAATCTCACTTAACCTTATTATCTGCTTATAGACCCTGTTTACAAATACAAAACTTTGGGCTTCAGCATATGAATTTTTGGAAAACACAATTTAGCCAATAACAAACATCATTTTAAAAACTATATTGATTGTTTAATATAAATGGCTTCTGTTGATTCTTAGTCTACATATTTTGATGAAACAAGCTTCCATGTTGAAGAGATACGTATGTCAAGAAACTGAATGTGGCCTATCAATAACATCTGGTGACACGTTGATGTGACAGTCTGAGAGCACATGGAGAACTGAATCCTATCAAGACCCAAGTAAGCTTGAAAGCTAACCTTCCCAAGTTGATCCTTGAGATGTTTGGTCATGAAAAAAGGGGTATCCTTAATTGAAGTAAATTTTTCTAAATTATAAAGTAAGCAAAATTATATTCATCAGTGGGAGCACAGAAAAATCAGTTCAGTTTTCATTATTCTGTCTTCTAGAAAGGCCAGGGAAAAGTAACCTTCTTCATTATGTGAGTTATCTTTCTTTATATACTATATTAGACATTGATTACAGATCACAAAATTTCAGATCATGAGACACTTTAGAGTAGAAACCATTTTTATATTTAACCCCTGCCACTCCCTAGTGCAATAATCACATTAGTTATTGTCAAATACCTGTTGAAACAGTATAATAATGAATGTTTCCAGTGTCCATATTAATAGTTGGCCTTGATTTTTCACCTTTATGAGATAAAATATCTGAAAGCCATATTTTTAGGAGTTTCCACTGCTATAGGATACAGAAAGTCACAGGGGAATATTGGTCCTTTATTAGGAATGATAAACTCTAGATTATATACAATATCATATATAGGTATTGAAGCCACCATCCAACTGAGGTCACAGGAAAGCAAGTAAACTGAATTCCAAGTGACAAATCCCTCAGAGGAGAGATGGAACATATAAGCTGCTTTATCTTTGCCATAAAAAGAAGAAGAAAAGCCATTAAAAATAAATCAGCTTAATTAAGAGTCCAAATGACCAAATGTATTAAGTTAGATCAATTGTTCTCAACCCAGGGTAATTTTACTCTTCAGGGTCCATTCACAATGTCTGAATACATTTTTAGTTTTCACAACTAGGGATGAGGAGTATGTAGGAAAAATTCTCTTTAACCGCATTTTCCTATACTGTCTCATTGCAACATTCATCAACATAGAAGACTTCTGTGACCATATGTGTGTTTTACTTTTCCACACCCCATGCAGTAGACACCAAATGGGTATCCTCCAATTCAGTTCCAACACTATCTACCCAGAGATAGTGTCATATCCCACAGGTTGAAGGCTCAGTCCCAAAAACTGCCCTCCCACCCCACCAGTCACAAGTCTAGTCCTCTGAAACTACTGACCAACTGGCTTCATGTTGGGGTTCCCATCATCCCCTCTTTGGGTTCAATTAATTTTCTGGAGTGGCTTACAGCAACACTTAACGTTTACCAATTTATTATAAAGGATACATATGAAGAGATATATATGTGGGAAGAGGCGTTAAGCTTCCATGCCCTCCCCAGGCATGCCACCCACCAGGAACTTCCACATGTTCAGCTATGCAGAAGCTCTCTGAATCCTTCTTTGGTTGTTGTGGAAGCTTCATGGCATCATCATTCCTTCCCCCACAGTATAGGGTGGGAGATTCTCAATGGAGGGTCTTAAGACCAGCAATTAGAAAGGCAGGGTAACATTAAAGTCTTGCCTTGGGGCAGATGAATGTCAGAGGAGGGTTGGAGAAGGTCACAGGAGGGCAGAACAAGGTCAGAGGCCCATTCTGAGGCTAACACACCCAACATTATAACAAAAGACTGGAACAAGGGCTTTGGTAGTTATAAGCCAGAAACCATAGATGAAAATCAATATATATCATAACACCACAGGAAATACCATCCCTACTGATCTGCGCCTGTGTATTATCACCTTTCTGCCTTGAGTGAGAGTGAGATCTGTGTTTGTTTCTAGCAAACAGTGTGGCAAGGGAAATGGGATTTCACTTTCATGACAATGTTTCATTACATAAGTCTCCATATTAACCAAGTGTATTAGTCCATTTCACACTACTTTTAAGAAATAACCAAGACTGGGTAATTTATGAAGGAAACAGGTTTAATTGACTTACAGTTCAGCATGACTGGGGAGGCCTTAGGAAACTTACAATCGTGGTGGAAAGTGAAGGGGAGCAAGCTTGTATCTTCTGACATGACGGCAACAGACAGAAGCGTGTGAAGCAAAGTGGAAGAACCCCTTATAAAACCATCAGACCTCATGAAAACTCAGGCAATATCATGAGAAAAGCATGGGGAAAACTGTCCCCATGATCCAATCACCTCCTACCAGTTCTCTTCCCAGACACATAGGGATTATTTGGATTACAATTCAAGTAGAGATTTGAGTGGGGACACAAATCCAAACCATATCATTCCACCCCTTACCCGACCCAAGTCTCACATCCTCACATTTCAAAACAAAATCGTGCCTTCCCAACAGTCCCCCAAAGTCTTAACTCATTCCAGCATTAACTCAAATGTCCACAGTTCAAAGTCTTATCTGAGACAAGGCAAGTCCCTTCCAGCTATGAACTAGTAAAATAAAAAACAAGTTACTTCCTTCCAAGATGGAATTGAAGAACAGACATTGGGTAAATACACTCGTTCCATCTGGCAGAGATTGGCCAGAACAAAATGACTACAGGCCCCATGCAAGTCTAAAATCCAGCAGGGCAGTTATTAAATCTTGAAACTCTGAAATTATCTTCATTGATTCCATATCTCACATCCAGTTCATGCTGATGCAAGAGGTAGGCTCACACGATCATGAGCAGCTTTGCTCCTGTGGCTTTGCAGGGTACAGCTACCCTCCCGGCTGCTTTCAAAGGCTGGCATTGAGTGTCTGTGCCTTTTCTATGTGCATGGTGTATTCTGGGGTCTGGAGGACGGTGGTCCTCTTTTCACAGTTCCATTAAGCAGTGCTCCAGTGGGAACTCTGTGTGGGGGCTCCAACTCCACATTTCCCTCTATGCTGCCATAGCAGAGGTTCCCCATGAGGGCTCTGCTCCTGAAGCAAACTTCTGCTGCCAAACATTTCCATACCTCCTCTGAAATGTAGGCAGAGGATCCCAAACCTCAATTCTTGACTTCTGTGCACTTGCAGGATCAACACCACATGGAAACCACCAAATCTTGGGGCATTCACCCTCTAAAGCCAAAGCTCAGGCTGTATCTTGGCCCCTTTTAGCCACAACTGAAGCTGAAATGGCTGGGATGCAGGGCACTGAGCAGTGGGGACCCTGGGCCATGTCCACAAATCCATTTTTTCTCCTAGGCCTCTGAGCCTATGATGGGAGGGGCTGGGATGAATGTATCTGACATGCCTTGGAGACACTTTCCCCATTGTCTTGGTGATTAACATTCTAGTCCCAGTCACTTATGCAAATTTCTAGAGCTGGCTTGAATTTCTCCCAAGAAAATTGGTTTTTATTTTCTATCACATCATCAGCCTGCACATTTTCCAAACTTTTATGCTCTGCTCCCCTTTTAAACATAAGTTCCAATTTTAAACCATCTCTTTGTGAATGCATAAAACTGAATGCTTTTAAGAGCACCCAGGTCAATTTTTGAAGGCTTTGCTGCTTATAAATTTATTTCACCGATACTCTAAATCATCTCTATCAAGTTCAAAGTTTCACACATCTCTAGGGCCTGGGCAAAATGCCACCATCTCTTTGCTAAGTCATGGCAAGAGTGACCTTTGCTCCAGTTCCAAATTAGCTCCTCATCTCCATCTGAGACCACTTCAACCTGGCCTTCATCATCCATATCACTATCAGCATTTTGCATAAAACCATTAACATGTCTCAAGGAAGTTTTAAACTTTCCCAAATCTTCCTGTTTTCTTCTGAGTTTTTCAAATTGTTCCAACCTCTGCCTGTCACGCCGTTGCAAAGTATCTTCCACATTTCCAAGTACCTTTATAGCAGTGCCCTACTCTCCGTAGTATCAATTTACTGCATTAGTCCACTTTTACACTGTTATAAAGAAATAACCAAGACTGGGTAATGTATACAGGAAAGAGGTTTAATTGACTCACAGTGCCGCATAGCTGAGGAGGCCTCAGGAAATTTACAATCATGACAGAAGATGAAGGGGAAGCAAGTTTAGACCTTCTCAAATGGCAGCAGCAGAGAAAAGTGTGTGGAGTGAGGTGGTGAAGAGCTCCTTATAAAACCGTTAGATCTCCTGAGAACTCACTCAACAGCATGAGGGAAACTACCCCCATGATCCAATTACCCCTCACCAGATCTCTCCCCAGATACATAGGGATTGTGGGGATTACAATTTGAGATGATCTTTGTGTGGGGACACAAGTCAAAACCATATCACCAAGGCGGTGAGTGTCTCTCTTTCTTGCTTGCCTTCCAGAGGCAAGCTGCTATGATATGAACAGCACACAGAGAGAGCTGCATGGCAAGGAATTATGAGCAGTTTATAGAGTTGAGGGTCTCTGGTCCATAACTGCTAGGAACTGCATTTTGTCAATAACTATGTGAACTTGAAAGAGGATCCTGAGCTCCAGATGAGAACCTAGCCTCTCCAACACTTTGACTGTAGTCTTATAAGCCATGAGCAGAGGACTCAATCAATCCATGCCCAGACTTCTCACCTACAGAAACTGTCATATAATAAATATGTATGTGTGTGTGTGTGTGTGTGTGTGTGTGTGTGTTTAAGGCCCTATATTTGTGGTAATTGGTTATCTAGGAATAGATAATCAATAAAAAGTACTCCTGGCATCTAGTAGGTAGAGATCAGGGATTGGGTTAAATATGCTAAAATGTTCAGGACAGCACCCCACAATAAAATATTTATCTGGCTCAACATGTTAATAGGGCCAATGTTTTAAAAATGTGACTCAAGATAGGGGACCAAAGAGAATTCCACTCTCTCAGCCCTAACTTTGCCTTGGAGATGTACCATGTTGGAGGTGATGAGGGGCAACTATAGAACAGCAAACCACCACCTGTTGCCCTGTACTCTTCTTACATATGAATCAAAAAATTTGAGCTGTCAGGGAATGGGCAGCAAACCCTCCCTCCTCTCCATTTGTGAAACACACACTGCTTTAGGGAAAGAGGTAGAAACAAAAATATATTTGCTACTGTGGGAGGTGTGGAAAAACCCTCTTTCCCTCTCAGGACTCAGACAAAGATCTACTACTTGCAGGAGAAGCTTAAAATGAGAGAAAGAGACAACATCATGAGCTCAGTATTCTGCACCAATTCAAAGGAGAAGACTTGCACCATTGGGGTAAGGGTAAAAAAGAAAATCCCTTTCTGCCCCAAACCACCATAGATAGCATGCAAAATTTGACTGCCAAGAGGAAGAGGGATATAAATGCTGAGAAGACACCATCCACAAGGCCCAAGTTCACAGGACCTGCCTAAGATTGAGGTCACCCTCCAAAGATGTCCTTATCCTGATTCTCAGAAACTGTGACTATGTCACCTTACTGGCAAGAGAAACTTTGCAGATGTAATTCCTTGAGATGGGCAGATTATTCTGGATTACCCATGAGCCCAATGTAATCACAATAATCCCCCTAGGAGGGCGGTAAGAGGTTGAAGGCAGAGAAGGCCGTGTGATGATAGAAGCTGAGCCAGTGAAGGGAATGTGTCAATGCTATGCTACTGCTTTTGAAAATAGTGGAAGGAGCTATAGCCAAGGAATATAGGTGGCCTTCAGAAACTGGAAAGGCTAGAAAAGGAATTTTCTCCTAGAGCAACAGTCCCTAACCCCTCGGCCATGAACAAATACAAATCCGTGGCCTGTAAAGGGGTTGATTGCACAGCAGGAGGTGAGCCGCAAGTGAGTGAGCAAAGCCTAGCTCCGCCTCTTGTCAGATCAGCCATGCATTAGATTCTCATAGGAGCACGAACCCTACTGTGAACTCCTCTGTACCAGGGATCTAGGTTGAGCTCCTTATGAGAATAGAGTAATACCTCATCTGTCACTGTCTCCCATCATCCCCAGATGGGACCGTTTAGTTGTAGGAAAACAACCTCAGGGCTCCCTCTTATTCAACATTACTGTGAGTATTTAAAAATAATAGAAATAAAGTGCACAAGAAATGCAATGTGCTTGAATCATCGCGAAACCTTATCCCCACACCCAGCAGTCCATAGAGGGGTTGTCTTCCAAGAAACCAGTCCCGGGTGCCAAAAAAGTTGGAGACCGCTGCCCCAGTGTTACCTGGGGGTCCTTGTTCTTAGAGCTCCCAAGAGGGTGGCGGGCGGCTTCAAAGATGGCAGCAACCCTCTTTGACCTGGGGTTCTTGGGCCTCACGGATTCCAAGGAATGGAATCTTGGGCCACGCAGTGAGTGTTATAGCTCTATAAGTGCCTGGGGTTTGTTATAGGACAAAACCCAGGCACTTAGCCCACACAGGAACAATGGCGAGCCTCTTGCCCAATTGGGAGTGGCAATGGGCGCCGCCTGGCTGGATCACAAGTGCCGTGGACCCCCTGTCAGATACCGAGGGGTGGAAGTCAGCAGCGGCATCGGAGACCTCGGCAATCAGCAGTGGTGGACAACGAGCGAAAGTTCAGTTCGAACTAGAACAAACACGGACCAGACAGTGTGCAGTTGCAATATTTAATAGAGTGAAAACAGAGCTCCCATATAACAGGAGGGGACCCAAAGGGGGTTGCCAGTTGCCTGCTGGAATGCCTGGGTTTACATCCTGATCATTGTCCCTCCCTCTGTGCTCTCAGATGATAGGTGATTGGCTATTTCTTTACCTCCTGTTTTTGCCTAATTAGGATGTTAGTGAGCTCTCTTTACTACCTGATTGGTTGGTTGTGAGCTAGGTTGCAAGCCCTGTGTTTAAAGGTGGATGTGGTCACCTTCCCAGCTAGGCTTAGGGATTCTTAGTCGGCCTAGGAAATCCGGCTAGTCCTGTCTCTCACTAGGGGCTCCAAAAAGAACTAGGTCCTGCTGACACTGTGACTTTAGTCTCGGTGAGACTAAGTATGGGGTTTGAAAATAGAGAACTGTAAAATAACAAACGTGTATTAAGTTGTTACTTTTGCGATAATTTGTTATAGTAGCAGTAGGAATCTAACAGAAGGTTGAACCAGAAGAAACATAGCACCACGGATGTCCCATCACGAGACCAGTACTGAGCAATCAGCCTTAATAACTTACCAAAAAAGAGGGAAGAGAGCAAGAGCAAGAGCAGGGGCTTCTGGGAGGGCTGAGGGCTAACACTGTACAAGGAAGACTGAAAACAGTGCCCCAGCACCCCAGTTACCACATTTAGTATAAGTAACAATAGGAAGCTGATGGAATATTAAGATTATTAAGATTTCTACATCCTTGGATGTCTAAACACCTTTTACTATATCCCTTATCTAGGAGTATAATTGTTAGTTTACAGTTCTTCTCAGCTAAACCATGGATATTCTAGATATTCTAAATTTCAGAGCATTAGATAATAATCATGCACTGTGTTTTAAATTTTTGAGACAGAGTCTTACTCTGTCACCCAGGCTGGAGTGTAGTGGTGTGATCACTGCTCACTGCAGCCTCGACCTTCAGGGCTTAAGTGATCTTTCCACCTCAGCCCCCTGAGTAGCTGGGACTACAAGTGACTGCCACCATGCTTGGCAATTTTTTTTTTTTTTTTTTTTTTTTGATAGAGACTCAGGCTCACTCTATTTCCCCGGGTAGTCTTAAAATCCTGGGTTCAAGTTATCCTATCTGGCTTCATCTTCCCAAATCGTTGGAATTACAGGTAGAAGCCACTGTGCCCAGCCAATTATGCACTTTCCATAATACACTTTCCATAATATATTTCTTCTCTTTGGTTCTTTTAAGACTTATATTCATTTGTAACATACACACACACACACACAGAGGTATATTTAAATATTTTCCTAGATATCACTTATTTTAATCAAATTTACCCTGAGGGTTCCACTCCCTTACAAGGGTTGCAAAGGCTACAAAAGCTTTAACTGCCTCAGAACTCCACCGGGCACTGTGGCTGACGCATGTAATCCCAGCACTTTGGAAGGCCGGAGGTGGGTGGATCACTTGAGGTCAGGAGTTCGAGACCAGCCTGGCCAACATGGTGAAACCTCGTCTGTGCTAAAAATACAAAAATTAGCCAGGTATTTTGGTGGGTGCCTGTAATCCCAGCTACTTGGGAGGCTGAGTCAGGAGAATTGCTTGAAGCCAGGAGGCAGAGGTTGCTATGAGCCGAGATCAAGCCACAGCACTCCAGCTCAGGCGACAGAGCAAGACTCCCTCTAAAAAAAAAAAAAAAGTGTCAGAACTCCATACTAACTAGAACAGCTCTGGAATCCATAGGTTCCTCTAATCATCACTCTCTTTCTAGGTTTGTAGCTACCCGCAGGAAAAAATATCTCTCATCTTTAAGACCCCAGAAAGTCCAAGGCACCCTCTTTGCCTCCTGACCACAGTTACTGGTTGGTCCAGAGGAGATACAGTGGTTCTTTGAGTTTGAGAAGTTTGGGCCGGGGGCGGTGGCTCACGCCTGTAATCCCAGCACTTTGGGAGGCCGAGGTGGGCGGATCACGAGGTCAGGAGATCCAGACTATTCTGGCTAACACGGTGAAACCCCGTCTCTACTAAAAATACAAAAAAAAAAAAATTAGCCGGGCATGCTGGTGGGCGCCTGTAGTCCCAGCTTCTCGGGAGGCTGAGGCAAGAGAATTGCTTGTTCTGGGGAGTCGGAGGTTGCAGTGAGCCGAGATCACGCCACTGCACTCCAGCCTGGGCGACAGAGTGAGACTCCATCTCAAAAAAAAAAAGAAGTTTGAATAGTGGAAATATAATCAGGCCCCTATCTTTCCAGAATCTGCTTTCCATGCTGTTATTAATTTTAATTTGTTTTACTTATATAGTAATATACAAACTATTATAGATGTTTTTATTTTTAGAAGAAGTATATGAGGTTTAAACTGATGCTTTTATCCCCACCTCTTAAACTAAAGAGCTAATTAAAATGGCAGTAAAATAATAAGTTTTTCCAACGAAGTCAGAGAGGCGATGGCAGTAGATAAAGTGGTTCAACAAATTTTTAGATAATGGAAAGCAGACAGTGGGGCCAGACCTGAATGAACATAGAGGAGCAAGTGGCAGCCTAAGTGCTCTAGAAAGAAGTGCTCACATAACCAAGCCACAGGCAAATCACAAGCAATCCAGGAGCAAGCCAAGACTCCGCCAGAAGCAATCGCCCTTGGAAGTCTCAGGTCTTGGAGATTTATCTACAGTCTAGTGCCAAAAACAAGGGCATTCATAAAGCTTTCTTTTAGAAAATAATTATTCCTATAGTCATCTTCACAAGAATCTCTCTTCTTTCTACCATATACTCTCCCAAACAAAAACAGTATTCAGAAGGTTTATAGTCTGTATTTTTGTACTAAAAATGAGGCATTAAGTTCTGATTGAAAACTGTTTGTGTGCTTGTGGACGTGCATGTGAATATGAGTTGGAGGATTATTAACTAGCACACTTTAGAACAACTATAGTAAAACTTTTCTTTTTGTGGGGAGGAAGGGGAGTGGTATCCAACAATATGTCTTTGTGTTGATGTACATGTCAATTTCATTATGTCTTCTTTTTTTCTGACATAATTTCTTTCTGCAAAAGGAGATTCTATCTACTATGTTCAGGCTGAATGGATCTGAAATTTAGGCTAGGGAAAAGTCAACCACTCTTCAAACAGATCACAAAGCCGACCTTCATGATATCCTCTTCTTCCATATCCACTGACTCTTCATCCTTTGCTCTTTTTGAAGTTGATACATAGTCACTCCATTAAAAAAAATATTTAATATATAATATATTTAAATATGTAATTATATATTTATATATTTTAATGAAGCAAATATATACACAAATATATATTTATATATACATAAATATATAATTTAACATAACAGAATTTATATATTATGTATTAATGTACATATGTATATATTTTTATATATGTATATTTTAATGGAGTGACTACGTATCAACTTCAAGAAGAGCAAAGGATGAAGACTCAGTGGATATGGAAGGAGAGGATAGCATGAAGGTCAGCTTTGTGATCTATGTGAAGAGTGGTTGATTTTCCCTAGCCTAAATTTCAGATCCATTCAGACTGAATGCAGTAGGTGGAATCTCCTTTTGCAGAAATAAATTATCTCAGAAAAAAGAAGGCATAATGAAATTGACATGTACATAAGCACAAAGACATATTGTTGGATACCACTCACCTTCATCCCCCCGAAAGAAAAGGTTTATTACAGTTGTGCTAAAGTGTGCTAGTTAATAATCCTCCAACTCACATTCACATGCACATCCACAACCACAGGAACAGTTTTTAATCAGAACTTAATGCCTCACTCTTACTAATGAGTGCACTGAACAATAAAGTTTCCATTTGAAGAAAAGTTCTGACATTAAAGTCAGAATGAAATGAATAAAATAAGTCAGAAGATACAGAATATATGTAAGCAAAATTAAACAGATTAAACAATATAAGAAATACTCTTTTTAGAGACATTAGAAGTACTTGCTTCCATCAAGCAAGAAAAATCTTGCTTTTGAAAGAAACAGCAGGAAACAAAGCATGCCCTGGAAATTAAAAATATAACACGAGAAATTGAAGGTGGAAAACAAAATTGGCATAATCTCCTAAAACAGATTGTAACACAGTTTTTTTTTCTTCTCTGGAGGACCAAATAGTAATATTTTAGCCTTTTCAGGCTATATGAAATTGGTTGTCACTACTTAACCCTTTTAATAAAATACTTAAACAAATTAGAAGTCCTGCTCCAATAAAATTTTACAAAAGCAGGCAAAAGGCTGGATTTAGCCTGCGGTCCATAGTTTGCTGACCCTGTCTTAGAGAAAATATTTTTTTAAATATAGACAAAGTCAAAATTGAAAGTCAAACCATAATGTCTTATGTATTACTAGAACTATTTCTAGAAAAAAATATTAGGAAAGAAACAAGAGATTACCAAACAAATGATAGAATTGATTATACTTAAAGCACACGTGTATCAGGATTTGAAACAGAATCCAAAATGGCCTTGTGTAATATTATACATAATTTTTTTAAAAACAGGAATGCATTAAATAAATATACCAAGATGTAAAATTATTTATAAATTAAATTTAAATATTGCTTTTATGGAATATTGTGTATACTCTACTAAGTATATATATGTGTATGTATATATATATATATGTAGCACATGTATATCTGTGTGTATATACTTAGTTCTTACTCCTTGAATTTTTTTAAAAAACTCATTTTTTCATATACATATTTTGATATTTAATTCAACTTTCTTATTTTGATACTTTCTTTTTGATAATTTAGCTCCCATAATTTTTCTAACTTCTTTTGAAACTTCCTGTGTCAATATTGTTTTTCATATATCTCCTTAAACATTAAAACAACTTTTGGGGGTAGGAATGAATCTAGAATTTCTTTCTGTCTTTTTTTTAGATGTGGGATCTTGCTATATTGCCCAGTCCGGACTTGAACACCTGGGCTCAAGTGATCCTCCTGCCTTAGTCTCCTAGAAGCTAGGACTGCAGGAACATGCCACCATGCCTGGCTCTCTATTCATTTAAACTGCATATTAATCTTTCACATATGCTGTAACTTACTTATATGTAACGACTGATATATATAATTACTATTTTCTTCATTTAGGTTTCTGATCTATCCGTTTATCTTTGCAAATTATTATTTTGTATTATGTTGTTTGATATGCATATTATTATTTATCAGTAGGCTATTTAAAAATATTTAACAAAAAAATATTAATTTAAGTCTGGATATGTTTAGTAAATGAAATATGTCTTTCTTGCTTTTCTTACTAAGATAAAATACTTCTTAGTGTTGAAACTATTTTTACATCAATTCTTATATTAAAATAATCTAGTTTAAAAAAATTGTTTTATTATATTACATATTCAAACATAATCTTTTATAGTAGCTGTAAACTCTAGAGTAGTCAGATATTAGCAAGATAGAAATGTGATTGAGAGATGAAATTATCTTTTTAAAATGATAAGAAGTAAAACACTTAAAGTAAATGTTTATTTGCCTAAACAAATACTAATCTATGAATGCATTTTAAGCACCTATATATTACATAAATGTTAAATTACTATATATCTTTCATACTAAGTATAAGTTTCAAACCTTGTTTTCAAAAGAAATCTTTTTTTCAGGTGTTCTTTTCCTTAAGTTCAATGTTAGAATTTCACTGAGGCTTCAAGGGCACTAAATTATCTGGCAAAAAAAAAAAATCTCTTTGCGGAATCTCAACCTTTGAAGTTATTGTGATTTGTAACTTTATCTTGCTATTTTTCTCTATCTGTTTTATTTCTTTGGTTAATTTATATGGAAATTGCTTTCATTTGCACCGTTTTCTCTATTGACATAATTTAGCTCAACTCTCCAATAGTACAGAAAAATGATAACTGAAGATTCAAGTATTAAAATGGCCTGCCCCTTATCACACAGCTGGTTCGTATATGAATTTACATTTCTTGGCTGCCAGTGATCTTTATTCCCCAGCATCCTGCTACTTCTTTTAAGTATAATTTAGAATTTTAATTTTGTTATTATCATAAAATCATCTTAGTTGTTACAGTTTCTTCTTCCTAAAATACAATTTTTATGAACTTGAATCCATACTAAGTACCTATGTAATTGCTATCTTCTTTCTAGCTAAGCTGATACTCTCTGGAGTTACAGCAAAATGCACATGACATCCATAAACTTCAGTGTTGCAACAATAGATGGAGAAAGTGAGCTTTAATTCAGTTGCAGCAGAATGGTACAGAAAGGTGGAATGATGTGCTTGTAATTTTATAATACAGGAAATCATTCTATAAGCACATTTTCCCATTAACACTTAAAAAAACTATGTGGTTATTTATAGTAAGTGTTTAACAGAATCACGCTGTGAGAACATGAACCATTGATATTATTTATATTAATTCTGGCTATTCATGCTGACTTATAATTAGCTTCTACATGGTTTTAAGATTGTTTTCAATAATTGAACGGGAAGTTGGAGTTGATGGAGTCCTGTATGATAATCAAAAGGTTTTATCTATAATCAAAATTATAGGATAATGACATCATTGAGATAGTGATAAATATATCACAATTAAAAATACATAATGATAATTCTCATTGGAAAACAAATGTGCCCACTAAGGTTTTTGAGAGATTACTTTATCTCCATTAAAATAACCTGGCATTTGAGTAGGAATGATTTTGTTTATTGTGGGGATTTAAATGATAAAATAGTCACTTGGGTTTGTGTTATTTACAATGTTAATAACTGTTAACAATATAAACAATTTAATAAATCTCAGAATCCACAATGAATTGAATGATCAATGATGTTTATTATCACTTAATCAAGTCTGATTTTTTGAATTATAGTTATTAACTTGTAAGTGCTGTTAAGTTCTTTAATGGATTTGTTATTTTCAGAGGTATTAAAATTCTTAGAAGTTTCTTTAACCATGAAATAGAGTATCATTTAGAGTTCTTATATGAAGGGAGATTTTCATTATATTTTGAGGAAGTTACATCAACTAATGCTGTATAATGTGTCATGGATTTAATCATATTTGACTGAGGAAGTGCATTCTTTTTTGGGTACAAGTCCTCAAGGAAACAATACTCTTTTGAATCTTGTGTATGTGCGTATATTTACAGAACTGACATCTTTCCTGTTATAACTTATCAAGCTTGTGCGCCTTTCTCCATAGGAGAAAAAACAAACAAACTCAAAAATCCATAAATGCATATTAGCACAGCTGCAAAAATAACATTAAAATAGTGATTACTGTGCAGGGATAATTATATTTTCATAATTTGCTAATGGATGAGAGCTATACCAATTTATATGGCTGAAGTCAAAATGATTAAGACTGGAAGTTGAATGAAATTAAAATTATTACACAAATATCTTAAATGGCAAGTTAACAACATTTTGGAAAAAATGTAGCCTAAAAATGATGATCTCATGAATTCATATTTAGGATCATATAAAATTATTTCATTAGGAAAATAAACTTTCTGTTATGGTTAGGTGGACTCTTCTCTTTCTAACAACATATCAGAACTGTTTATTTGGGATTAGAGGATATAGAGAGAGATGAAAAGAGAGAATTATCATCTATATAATACATATATGTAGATTATATAAAATATACACATATAAAACTTTATAAATGTTGTATGTATAGTTCAAACCGTCCCAGGACCAAGAGACGAGATGTGGCCTTCATTCTCATTGTCCAATGTGATTGACAGAACCAATGATTAGAGCCTCATTTCAGGAAGTAGGATATATGAAGGGGCGGGTGGAGTGGAGAGGACTCCCTTTACCTTTTAAGAAGGCCTCCTAGAGGTCTGAACCATTTTAATTAAGTCAAATATATGTCCACACACACACACACACACAAACACATATACAAACATAGTTTCTTAACATCAGCACTATTAATATTTTGGTTTGGGTAAGGTCGATAGACAAATGTTGCACATATTTTTACATATTTTTAAAAAGAAGAATAAATAAAATTTTAATAGTGGTAAGGTTTACATAGCAGTATTACAACCTTTTATTTCTTTAGGGCTTCTTTTTGTTCTCAAGGTTATTATTACTGACCATATATTACTGTTCTAATAATTGAATATGTTAAGAATTTATGGATATATTTCTGTCTTCATATATATATATATGTCCTTATAAGTAATGCTTAGATGTTCTTATTACTATTAAGGTGATATATGATGAGAAGTTTTATTTGAATCTAACCATTGTTTTATTAGGATGGTACAAAATCAAAGCTTCAACTAATAAAGCCAAATTAAAAGCATTATATGACTTAAGAATATTTTCACATTAGTTTTGACATTTTCAATGCAACACACACACACACACACACACACACACACACACAATGTCTAACACTGAATAAAAGACAACCACATTGTGTATTGCAACATTCAGAATTAAAACATTGAAGAAAATGTAATTTTTAAAAATTAGTTTATTTCTTTACACATAACTGAAAGTGATGTTACAGTGCATAAGTTATTTACAACTATGCAGTAATGTGTTGCAAAGTAAATTTTCTAGAAGGCAGCAAAAGTACATTGCGAATGTATATAAAACTGTACAGCGCTTACGGATGCACTTTTTAATATGATTATTGGCTCTGTAGTCAAGTTATGTTCTCAGAAAGAGAAACAAAATGCCCAAGATCAAAGGAGAAAATATACAAACCACGTAGATTTGACTCCATTAAAAACACTACGGGGAGTCCTGGCTCTGTGTCCCTCTGCCTGGGCAGGTGGCACGGCCAACGCCCTGCTCCGCGCCAGGTCCTAAGCCCAGTCTGAGGCCGCCGCAGCTCTGTGGCAACAGGACCACGGCTGGGACGGCGCTCCTGCCCCCCCCGACCTGGAGGTCACTGTTTGTGAGAGGTGGACACCTTAATTTTATTTTCTTTAGTTCATCAGAATGGAACAAAAATTTTTAAAAATGCACTCCATTCTCGAACTCCTGAAATACCTCTGCAGTTGCTGGAGAAAAGGGCCCGAAGGTCACCGTTTTCAGATAGAAGCTGCCATACCTGCGCCCGGCAAGGTCTCCTTGTCCAGCCGGGGCCGGTAAGGCTTTGGGGGCTTTGCCCCCGCCGGGCAGCTGGTAGCGAAGAGACGTGTTTCACCTCCCTGACGTCTGGACCAGTTGGAAGGGATGGAGACGCTGTGGCCAAGCGCATTCTCTCTCGGGGTCTCTCCGCGCCCGGGTGGACATGGCGCCCCCTCCTCTGTCCCTGGGGCTTAGCAACAGCTCTGGGCAGCCATGCGTCCCTCGCCTGCTTCCTGCGGCCGTCCCGAGGTGTCACGCCGGCAACAACACAAAGTCGTCGTTGACGTCGACCATGGGCACGTAGAAGGAGGACGTCGTTGACGTCGACCACGGGCCCGTAGAAGGAGGACATCTCGTTCACGCACAGGGACTTGTGCCCGGCGGGGTCCAGCTCCTGCACCTTCAGCTGCCACTCCATCCTCTGCACAGCGTTCAGGGCCGCAGCCTCGTGCTGCTGCGGCCTGAGGAGGCAGGTCTTCCTGCGGTCATACTTGTCATCCAGGTCCTGGAGCCAAGAGATGAACTGGCGGGCGTTGAACTGGTCGAGCACTGACTTGTTCTGGTCGCCCTGACTCTATTATTAACGCAATATAGATTATTTTTATACATTAATTATTGTATTGCTTGTATTCGTTGGAATTCAACTTGATTAAATAATATATCTTTAATTTTACTTAGATTACAAAACAGTTTTAAGCTTTCCAACACCAGAGAAAAAAGAAAAAAATCATCACAATTTCTTTCTATATTGAGAAGATCCAGCTAATACTTGGGAAATGTTTGTTCTATGTTCCCAGTATTGTTTTTAGAGCTTTTATTTATTGAATTGTTAGTTTTCAACCACTATTCTAGAAAATAGGACTATTCTTATCTACATTTTTCAAATGGGAACCTAAGGTCATAAAGTTAATAAATGGATTACTCAGTGTCATCTTGATCAGCCAACCATCTTCATAACAAGATTTGTTTACAAGTCCTGGATTTTCTGCAAGAGCTTCATTAATTTCAGTTACTTCTCCTGATAAAGGAGAATAGAGTTCACTAGCATCTTTCACACTTTCCAAAGTAACCCTTCGGAACTAGATGAACTTATGAGTGAAGAAGCATATGAGAAATACATAAAATCTATTGAGGAGTGAAAATGGAACTCCTAAATAAACTAGTATGAAATAACGCAACCCAGCAGAGTTGTCTTAAATCAGTGGTGGACAGAAGACTTAGAATAGCAACTTTTAGCATTACCGACGGGGGGGTGGGGAAAAAACTACTGTTAACATTGCTAATGAAAGAAAATGCCGCTTAATTTTCTAGTGATTATAGATAAATATAATAACGCATCTTTTTCACAATATGCTATGATTTTTAGACTAGGCTGTAGTGTTCAGAATTCGTTAAATTATCCATGGTAAAAGCTAGTTATAAAAATTACATAATTCAAAGATAACGTTGTTATTCTTAAGCCTTATATAGTATTGTAACTTGCATGTATCCATACCTGGATTTGGGATGAAATGCTTAATGATCTTTCCATTGGAAATAACTGGAAGTGAAGAGGTTTTGTTGCTTGTACAGTGTCAGATGAGGAACACTACTATCTTAATTTTGCAATACACTGCGTTTGCTGGTGCTATTTTTATACAGTGAAGCAACAGCTTTGCAGCAAAATAATAAAATACTTCTTTGTTAAAAAAAATTAATAAATGGAGCAGGATTAGACCAGGCAGTATTATTCTAGACGTGATTGTTTTTAACAAGTGCACTTACATTATTGTATGTTAATATTCTCGAAATGTTTCTACTTTTTAAAAAAATAAATTCAAAGTGCTTTTAGATATTATATTTATTTAAGCTGATATTAAAATATTCTGTATATCATTATTCTTTTGCCTTTGGCAAAATATCAAAGTGTAAAAATCTATCTTTGATGATTCGCTTTATAAATATTCAAAGAAATTTTGGATCTTTCATGTTCAACTTAAACTTCTGATCCAAAATCTGTCTATATTCCTGGACGTGCCTGTGCCTATTTTCCTACATAATCTGACTCTCCCTATACCTTTCTTAATAAATTAATTCACAGGTCACATCGTGCCTATCAATTTTAGTTTTGTTTGAAATCCCAGAATCCAGCCGCGTCTTTACTCACTGTTTTGTGATTTTTGGACTAACTGTCAGAGTTAACAGGTTAAAGAAAGCGGTGGTCTTGGCCAAGCTTGCTACTTGAAGTTTAGGTTACCTGGATATTTGGATACCAGGATTTTAATTTCCTCTTTTGTAAAATACAGGGGCTAATAATATGCACAATGCCTATTCATATGAGATGTAATCATATAAGAATTTATAGGTAATAGTACTTTTACAGATGTGACTTGCTACTCTACTTAAATTATTATTAACTAACAACTTTTAATCCCGTCTATATGATAAACATCTACCTTTTCCTCATGGCCTAGCTTTAGGCATAGTCCCTCTTAACATTAATTTTCTTCAAGTTAGCAGCAACCTATTATTTTGATGCTGTTATGCTATTACCACGATGGTGAAAACTTACATATTGTGATATTTTGAGGGCTAAGGAAGTCCCTCCTGACTCAAGTCTAGGAGAAATAGGGTGTTTTTTTAGCAGTTCATACAAAAATTACTGGATATAATTTCAAAGTGAGACCACGGTAAGATGGAGCCCTTATAATTGATAAAGAAATCAGAGGATCTACATGGCTTATAATTTTTCATAATCAGTTAAAATAATTATATAAATGTATTATATAGAATACACATACTATGTATTATGTAATATATACAGGTATGTGTATATATATATAAATAAATCACAGTTTCTCTCTGTATATACGCACACACACATTCACAAACATGGCTTTTTTTCAGATGAACTTTTTACCTGGCATCATTAATAAATAGCAAAACATTTATTAAAATCAATAAAAATTATTTCTATTTTCTAAGTATTCAATATTGTGCATAAAAATTATATTCTTTTTTATTCATAAATGAAAGCTTTTTTTAACGTTATTAAACCAGGTAGAATTTTCAGTACAGTGATGAGCATAAATCATGATAGACAGCATCTTTGTCTTGTCTCATATGTAACAATTTTATCATTTTAAATTGAGATACAATGTCTGCCATAAGTTATTAAATTGAGATACAATGTCTGCCATAAGTTATCAGAATATTTTCTTTATATTTCCAAATTGCTGAAACAAACCTATAATTAATAGGTTTTAAATTTGTTAGTTATGCTTTGTGAATCTCTTGAGATGATCATGCGAGTTAACTGATTAACAATATGAATTCCTGAAATGCATGCATCTAGATGATGATGTTTTATGAAACATATTGGTGACTCACTTTATGAAAATTCTATTTAAGAATTTTGTGGCCTGGCGTGGTGGCTCATGCCTATAATCCCAGCACTTTGGGAGGCGGGCGGATCATCTGAAGTCAAGAGTTTGAGACCAGCCTGGCCAACATGGTGAAACCCTGTCTCTACTAAAAATACAAAAATTCGCTAGGCGTGGTGGCAGGTGCCTGTAATCCTAGCTACTTGGGAGGCTGAGACAGGAGAATTGCTTGAACCTGGGAGAAGGAGGTTGCAGTGAGTCAAGATCGTGCCACCGTACTCCAGCCTGAGGAACAAAGGGCAAAACTGTCTAAAAAAAAAAAAAAAAAAAAGAATTTTGCATTAATGCTTAAGAGTGAAACTGGCCTGTTAGCATTCATTTCAAGAGAAATTATAATTTGAGACAACAAGTATTCCCTCGTTTTCTAATCTCTGGAAGAATTGCTATAAAATTAATGTTATTTTTTCTTACATCTTTCGTAGAATTTGCTGGTGAAACCAATGAGCTGTTAATTTTCTCTGTAGAAAAATTTGCAATATAAACTTTCTTTGCTTAATCCTGGATGAAAAGACTTATGATTTCTTTCCTCATAAAATGCTTATACACATTGAGGAAATATAATTGATCAGCTGTACCTTTTTAAGTAATCACATGGCTAAAACGAGAAATAAAGATGGCCCCATATTTTGATGAAAGTAGAAAGGTAAGGAAAGAGTTACAGTAATTCCAGTTAGAAGAGTATGGTTTAGATGCATATAGTATGTCTACATCTTGGTGAAAACTGACAAAAATTGTAAGGAAATTAAATTCAATCAGGAATCAAGAAATTCAATTGACAGACTATAGTGAGAGATAGGGAATGCTAGTTGAAACAAGTAAAAATAATAGTAACTTCTAAGTTTCTAAGTTGGGAACTACCTAGATGGTTGGTTGTTACTATAAGATAGAGAACATAGAAGAGGGAGTACATTTGAGGTTCTAAGAATAATAAAAATCATAATACATTTTGAATAAGTTGAGTCTGATGTTTCTTGACACATCAAGTGGATGTGCATTATCATGCACATTCAATCAACAAACATATATGATGGTTGATTATATATATTCGGAATCCAGTGGCCCTGGCTAGAGATAGGAATCTTGGAGCTCTCAACATATTTAAATCCCAGAAGTGAATTACGTTGTCTAGAAAGAGGAACTTGTTGAGAAAACGAAAGACTTCAGAGTTGAGCCTTAATTGAATCCAAAATTCAGAAGCTGAAGAAGGAGAGAAATGGTCTGAACAAGAATAGTGATAGAGAGTATAGAGAGGAGAGATTTTCACTGAGAGTAAAGGTCTAATATAGACAGAAGTAATGTCCGAAGGCAAAACATGTGAAGACTAAGAGACAGGTTAGGAGAATTGGAGCCTAAGTGTAGGCCACTCTTTCATAAAGGGTGATTGTGAAAGACCAAGAAGAACTGGGATGGCCACAGAAGAGGTAAATAGTAATTGAAGAGGTTTTATCTCAAATAGAAAATATCTGAGAAAATGTGAACTCCAATTAGGAAACAAAACAAAATGAAACACCACAGTGTGATCATTTACTGATAAAAGAAACAGAAAAGATGATTAACGGTTAAATAAATTAAACATTTAAATCACAATTAAAGCAAGCAAAATCATGAAATAATAAAAATAAAATTAGAAAATACTGCTTGAAAAACAAGAAAAATAAGAATTGCTCTAAAACTGCAGAAGTTCTCTATAAAAAAGTTATTCACAACCTAAGAAATAAAAGTAGGTACATACACTCAAAATTAGAAATGAAAGGGGAATAATACTCCCTGAAAGAGGAAATTAAAAGTACCATAAAAACACTTTACAAAATCTTATGCGAGGAATTTTAATATCTCATTGAAAGAGACAATTTCCCAGGGAAAATGTAAATTATAAAAATCTATCTCAGGAGGGATCCAAAATCTCAGCAGATCCTTAGAGTGAAAGAATTTGGGGCAATCATGAAAGTACAATTCTCCGGGCTGTAGCCCAGAGGGATATATTCAGATACACTCATGGATGAATTATTTCACCCTTCCTGGGGAAAGACATATCTGATATCATATAAATTGTAAGAAAGCTTGGTTTCCCTGTTTCCGCACATCTTGCAAACAGAAGCACTCATTACATTTCCCGTTAGACTAACTTTTCAAGACTACTGGTATAATGAACAGCCTTGGAAGGTGACAGTGTCTACCTCCAAAGCAAAGGGCAGTTCTGTTTGCTCTTCAATATAATAAAGTTAATGTCTCTCTCGAAGGCAAAGATTGGGCAGATTCTTTGTAGCCCTTTATAAAAGACTAGTTTCTTATGCTTGGTGGCCCCCAGCTGTCACGCAAATGCACTGCATGTGCTACATTCCTGGGACCTATTGTAAGCTGCCTCCCCTCCTCTGTGGACTTTCGGAGGTAAGGTGAAAGAACATGAACACGAAATTCATGCTTCCAGCTGTGCTATAATAATGTCTTTTTTTCTCTGAACCAGTAACTGTGTGCCTTTTGTTAGCAGTCACGAAACCTGTCTACTAACTCGTTAGCTTGTAAATAGGGTAAAATCTCAGAGCCTTCATAGGACTTCCCACATCGTCTGTGTTTTCTTCCATTCGGAACTTTATCTTTCCTTGTGTCCATCACTGATACCCGCATATCATCACTTTGCCTGATACTTACCTTTCAGACTTGTCAGACCCCTCGTGCATAGACTAGAAACCCACTTACACGCTCAGAGAGCACCTTGAATATTTTATATTGCAGGTTATTTGAATAGATTGTGTGCCCATGTTTATGTGTATTGCCAATTATTTTGTCATTAGTACCAAGTTGGAAATGACGTCTGTTTTGTTTAGTATTATGCTTAGCACCTAATGTAATGTCTAATATTGGCATTTAAAGAAATAATCTAGGTATTCAGAGCTATATCTGATACACTAGATGTTTAATAATTATGTCTGTTATTACCTATAGTGGTGTAATTAAAGTAAACATGCTTTTGTTTTCCCTCTCTGTTTTATTTTGCTTAGAGAAAGCTGTTGCCACTTATTAGTTCTTTTGACTTTTTGCTTTTTTCTGATTGTCTGAATTTGTTTTTCCCTTTATCTGCAAATATTATTAGTTTTAAAGTATATATTTGTGACAGACATTACTCGGAACTCTTGAAGGTCAAAGGTTTATTTTTTGTTTGCTTAATTTAACACCAGTAATATCTAGAATACTGTATAATACTGTCAAAAATTATTAATTAAAAATAAGCTAAATTTTTGGAAGTTTTCTTGAATTTAGGTTAAAATACACTTTGTAAAATAAGTTGTTAAAGAATTAGGATTAAATAAAAGTGTGGAAATTTTATGGTAATATTTTAATTATGAAGCAATCTTAACCATTCAAACATTTTCATTTATAGTACTAGATAAGATGTAGACTATAGAAAAGTATTAACAAAAAGATATAAATAGTAAGCCTTGGCTGGCTGTGGTGGCACACACCTGTAATCCCAGCATTTGGGAGGCTGAAGGGGGGGCGGGGGGGTGGATCACCTGAGGTCAGGAGTTCAAGACCAGCCTGGCCAACATGGTGAAACCCCGTTTCTACTAAAAATACAAAAATTAGCCAGGCGTGGCAGTGGGCACCTGTAATCCCAGATACTTGGGAGGCTGAAGCAGGAGAATTGCTTGAACCCAGGAGGCAGAGGTTGCAGTGAGCCGAGATCGCACCATTACACTGTAGCCCGGGCGACAAGAGTGAAATTCCATCTCAAAACAAACAAACAAACAAACAAACAAATAGTAAGCTTCACTTACGAAATTTTCTGTTAATATTTTATCTTTTCTAGATTCACTTGAATGTTTTACTATTTTTATTACCTTTAACAAAAATGTACTGAAAGCTAAGCTTAGTACTTTAAAGAATGGTATAGGCAGAATTCAAGAAAAGATATTCTCAAACAGCTTACATAACTAAAATAAATGACAGCTTTAGGAATATAGGTAAAAAGAAAAATGTGAGTTATCTGTTATCCTAGGAAAAAAGTGCTAAAGGTTGGTTATTATAAAGTCCATAGAAACAGTTTGGAAATTATTTCAAAATCATACTTGTGGTGTTGATAATCTCAGTTTTATAGATGTATTAGAGAATTGAAAAAGATGATGGCAAAATATTCAACCCCAGTTTGAGACAATTTATAAGAGAGAAAATTACTAAAGAGGTAGATAGATATAAAGGAAAATAAAATAAAAATATGTAAGTACAGTTTTTCTTGATGTAAATGGACATGTGATATTATCAAAGTGGTTTTCAGTTTAATATACCCAGAAGAATTTTATGTGAGAGATCTATATGTAGTCACTGAATTATAATGAATAAGGTAATTTTACTGTTCATATCAGTAAGAGTACTTTCCTGAAACTCCGAAAGGACATTTTTACATTTCCATTGCTTTAATGATTCTAAAACATTATGTACTTCTATCCCACACAAAGAAAATGCTGGCTATAGGATAAGATGGAAGCTTTAGCTCTTTTTGAATGAAAGCTTTGTCTTTTTGTGTGCTCCGAGAAACCTGTTCTCACAGACTCCAAATTATTGTTCTCAATAGTGTTGGCATTTGTACCACTACTATTATGTCTCAGTTTTCTTGATAGTGAGACAATGGCAACTGCATCTTGTGACCAGGGTTTAGAGTTTTTGTTGTTGCTATTGTTTTTCTATAGAGATGTAGGTAACTCTCCCTCTTCCTCAATTTTTGAGGAAAATCCTCAGTGAATCTACAACTGTATATACCAGATATATGAGAATATATTTTGTCATCAGAATTGAAAGCATATATTTTTAAAGAGCACTTTAAATTCAAAAATTTTTCACTTATTTTTAAAAAGTAATATAATCTTTCATATATCTTCATTTTTGTAGAAAATATTCCTTCTACTGTAAAATCAGCATATCTACGATGTGAAAGAAACTAAATATATTTCGTGATTCACTTCCAACATTTCCTTATGCTCATTGTAAATTACCCGATTAAAACAATAATTTTAAAAAGTATAAATATATTCAGGGTACGGATGATGCCAGTCTTATGGCTCTTTTTTTCAAAATAATATTTTGAACAAAATAACAGCAATTTGTTTCAAAACGTAGTAAGGTACTCTGAGGACCCTCACTTTACACAATATGTATGTGGCTTACCCAATGGAAAATCAATGTAAACACATCAATTCTGACAGGCTGTTATCAACATTTTACAGAGCCTAAAATCAACCTGAAAGATAACCTTTTGAAACTCAGAGGAAAATACACACTTTTAGATTTGCCAGTCATTTCATAGCAATGGAGACAAAGCCAGAGATTGTGTCTTTAAAACTATGTGTTCTTCTATGAATTATTTCAAAAATTGCATTTCCTGTTAGATGTAACTTTTATCAGAATGAGACAAAGCTTTGCACTGCATTATTTGTCAAAATATCACATGTTTACATATCTTATTATGGGGGTTACATAATTTGAGATACTCAGTTATTAGTAACTTATTCCTGACCCTGATGTAAAGGGACATATACTCAAAGAAGTAAGAGGCAATCAAGGTTTGTTCATTTTAATTCAACACTGCATGAAATATTTTTATCTTGTTTTATAAAAATTGTTAAATGTCTACTGTTCCAGGCACATTAGCGAATTTATCTTATTTAATCTTAACTACATTCAAGCAAGCTTAAAAGCATTAGTTTCATTTTATAACTGAGGAAACTAAGGTTTACAGAGACCAACTAACTTATTTGAGGTCACGTAGGTAATAAGTAACAGACAGCATTCTTCATTACCGTCCCAAAGTAGGTTTTTGAAGATACGTGCTATCATACCGACATTCTCATGGTCTTAAAGAAATGCTATATCTTGGAGCTTATGCATCTAGGTATGATTAGTTATTATTGATTTCGAAATAAATTTATGTAAAATGATCTAATACAGGAGTTAAGTATTAGATCTTTTAGTTTATTATAAAACACACGTTAGAATACTCCCAAGTATCTTTCCTATCACAACTAATGCTTAAGAAAATAATTCATCAGGTTTTTAAAATCTGTGTTAATGGCATGCAGGCAAAAAGACAACATGATATTGAGAGAAAAGCATAATTTTAGGGTCAGACAACCTGACTTGTGAGAGGTTTGACTAGGTACTTAACTAGGATAGGGGAGATATTTACTAATAGAAAGTTATTGCTGTCTGCATTTGCACACTTATAAGTGTGTGATATCTACTGTGTTTTCACAAGAAAATCATTTGAAACAAACGGGAAAGGTTGACACAACACTTTTTCATCAAAGTGATTGTAATAAAGAGGAGAAAAGGACAAGTCAAATCTAACATGTGAAAGAGAAAGAAAGATTTCTCAGTGTTATCAGAACACTTCTGTGTCAATAGGTAGACTAGAAAAAAATAAAAACTAAGACAGAAATTCAAAAATGTCATATAGAATCATGAAACAAATATATTCCAAAGATCTGTTATGCTATTCATGGACAATATAATTATACAAACGTGTTGGTCTCATCTTCAACAAGCTCACAGATTCAGTTGTTTAGCCAGGGAAGATGGCTGGCATTTGATCTTTCTCCTCAAAGTCATATAATCAAAAACAAATTCATACCTGCTTGAGATTCAAAATCCAGTATTGTACATCCGTGACAATATTTAAATTTTAGCAAAACAAATATTTTTATAATAAGAATGTTATAAAGTAAGTGTGTTACATGTAGATACTTTCAAGAGCCAATTAGCTAATATAGTGGCTACTTGGAATGAGGAAAAAATGTGGTTGGAGTCCCAGTGAAATGAGCAATGACAGTCCTAATTTAGCAGGGAAGACAGTAGTTCAGCATAATGTTGGAGCAGTAATAAGAGGACCAAACCTAGTAAGGAAGATGTGAAATCTTTGGTCAAAGATTCAGAGTGTGTGGTTGAAGGCAAGAACTGGTTCTTTGAGTAGGACAATGTGATACCACCATAAGTGTATTTAAAAATAAAAATCTAGTGATTCTTCCTTGGAGAAGTCATCAGCCACTTACCAGGGTAACTATGAACTGCAGAAAAAGAATGCTCACTTTTTAAAAGACTGTTTTAAATAGAATCTGAACTGATAATCAGATGTCCCCAAAAGCCATCAGATGTATCTAGCTAAAATAAGAACACATTCTAAGTATGCAATAGCATTTAAGCCAAGTTTATCTTGCAGTGAGTCGAGTGGGCCCATGGACTTTCTCTGGGGTTATTTTCTCTGTGAATAACTGGCACAGATATGCTTAATAGCCCTCAGAGCCCTCATATTGGGTTCCAGACCTCAGTAACTATTGCGGTAGGATGAGCCCAGTTGAAACAACAATCATTTCACTACAACCAAAATGGAATCTCCTCCCTCTCTCTTTCTCCTCTTTCTTTTATTTTTTAACAAATTTTATTGTGTATGTTTAAGGTATACAATAGGACATTATTGAGATATATATATATGCATGTACACACACACACACACACACACACACACTTATAGTACAATGATTACTGTAGGACACCAGTCAGGGTGGTAGGGGAAATTACAGGAAAAGAATGCAAACCTTCTTGGAAAACCAGGGGTTTGCATAGCTTCAGAAGAGAGTTTGGCTGAAGGCAGCTGAATTCTCTAAGAGCTTAGGTTAGGTAACAAGGGGATGTCAAGAAACTGATCTAAATAAGTTAGTTTACTTAGGCCTCAGAACCTGGCCTTTAATCATCCACTCTTTGGACTGCTTTCTCCAGGAAGGTGACCATGTTAATTACCCACAAGTGTGTTGACTCAAAGCCTTTGTCATTAAATCTGTACTAAATAAATGACCTCAGTGCCAGTTTGTCAGGGCCGTGGCTGCTACAACTCGTGGGCGGCCCCTGTCCCCTCGCCTGCTCTTTCACTGGATATCTGTGTCTGAGTGCATTTTTTTTCATCTGTCACTTGGTCATGGTCTGCAGGTTAGACTTGGCAGATTACTATAGAGAAACACATTAATAAATCCATCATCTCACAGTTACCCATTTTTATTCCCCTTGTGACAAGAGCAGCTATAATCTACTCATTTAGCAAAAATCTATTATTGGCTACAAATCTCTTATTACATTTGAGATCTTTCTACTTGTTGATCGTACATATTTACTAATTTGTATCCTTTAAGCTACATCTCCCCATTTCCTCTTCCCTCACCCCAATGCTGGTTACCATGTTTTATTCTCTATTTTCATATATCTGAGGGTTTTTTTTAGATTTCTCATATAGGTGAGATGATACAATATTTTTCTTTCTATGCCTGGCTTATTCACTTAGCATAACATCTTTTAGGTCCATCAGTGTTGTGGCAAATGGCAGGATGTCCTCCTTTATAAGGCTGAATTATATTCTCTATATACATGAATTAGATAGAGATTATATATAAAATTATGTAGAGATAGATTCTATATGTGTATATACATATTGAGAGACATAACTGTATCTCACAGGTTTGTTTTATTCATTTGCCCGTTGATGGATACCTAGGTTGTGTTCATATCTTGGCTATTGTGAGTAATGTGTCAATGAACATGAGAGTATCAATATCTTTAAGAGGTGGTGATTTTAGTTCCTTTTCAAAATAAGATCTCAGAAATCATATTAGACAGGAGTCTTAAACATCAAAATTTCATGATGGTCAACCCTATAATATCGTGTTCCATTCATGTGTCAAGGCTTTGCACACACAAAATGGACTGTGGTAGATAAGGGTGGAGTGACATCAACCAAGCCAGATGATAGCTTTACTTGGGCATCTGGTTCTGGATGTGGTATCTTCCTGGAACAAATCTACTTAGTATGTGCTTATTGATCTGAGAAATGCATTTTTTAAATTCCCATCAATACTGAACATTAAAAATAGTCCAGTTTTATGTGCAAAAGACAGCAGTTCACATTTGCGATCATACTACAGGGCTCTATTAATTCTCCTGCTCTCTGTCACCACATAAAATAGGTCTTGAAATCTTGAAGTTCTGCACAATATCCACACTCCTTACTGTAATGATGCCATCAAGCTAGTTGAAATTAGCAAACAGAATGTGACAAGTATAAGAGATTCTTAGTAAGACACATGCTTGTCAAAGATGAAAGATAAACTCCCTGTTGAACTGATAAAAGTTTGAAAGATTTGGAGCATTCTGTAACATTTCCTTTAAGAGAAAGTTTGACTTGTGTGCCTTATACATCCCTTCATTAACAAATTGGCTTACCACTGGTGAATAAGCATATTTTCTCATTGGGAATACTGTCTATGATATTTTCCAGATGGAAGGCTGTCAATTTTGAGTGAGTCTCAAAGCAAAAAGTGCTATATTACAAGTACCAACTAGATGTAATCTGCCCTACTGCTCAGGCAGATGATATTGCTGAGCCATTTACGCCAAGTATATCTCTGTTGAATCAGAATGGCATCTCAAAGTCTCTGGTATGATACAATAGAAGAGTTTCAGAACAATGCTAGGGTGAGAAAGGTCATGTTTTTATTTTGGCAGAGGAATAATTCCCTTTTCCAAAATACTCCCTGGTTTGTTTCTCAACACTCATAAAAATAGAGTGCTTGACAAAAGGACACCTGAAGCTGCCCATCATAAGCAATTTATTAACAAATCCATTGGGCCATAAGGTCAGGAAAGCACCGCAGCCATCCACCTTATAACGTGACACTATCAAGGTCACACCTAACCAGGTCATATGACTCACTTAAATGACAGATCAAGTATTCCACCCTCCATGGCATTTATCTGACATTTATGCTGTCCTGACATCTCTGCTTCTACTAAACCCTGTAGCTTCACAGGGGTTCTGCAAGACAAACTAAAGGAGGAGGAAAAACTGTAATCCTGTTTAATAAACAATATATTGAGATTAACTTTAAAATGTCATTGCTTTAAAAAGAATCTTAAAGGTGTGACATAAAACTTATGTTGTGATCAATGGACTGCAATATTCTATTTGTGTAGAATGAGAAAATGCCTGTGACAAGGATAGACACAGAAACTTAGGGTTGACAAACCTGGAAGGATTATGACTGGATGATATAAGATAAGGTAGACTGGAGAAGAAGCATTTCAATAGGATCACATAAGTGAGTATACATTTTTTTGTGTATTTTTATGTTACAGGTTATTACCTATCAGAGCACATTTGCCTCAGAGATGATATCCCACAATCAAGTAAGAGGATGATTTAACCTATGGAGAGCAACCAATCCTTAATCTTGCACCATGAGAACATGGTGCAAAATGGACGCTCTGCGTGGACCCAGTAGTATGGCAGGCTCCCTCTCCCAGTACTGCTCTAGGTACTGCTTCCACCAAAAACTTAGCTTATCCATTGCAATTCTCCTGTTCTGCACTCATCTACTGTGGGATCACACCTTCTAAATAAGCTATCTCCATGCAGGCATCTGTCTTGGGATACACTTTCCAGGTTATTCGGACTAGGACAAATGAAAAGACAAGGAGATGCACGTGTAAAAGTAAAGATTATAGGGTTAGTTTTGGAAATGCTAAATATGAGGTGCTATTCAGACACGGTTTATATGCAATAGGCCATTGGAGTTAGAAGGATCTGAGGAAGCAATACATTTGATAATCATCATAATATAGGGCATTTACGTTCATAAGGACAATGGTTAACATTTTTTTTTCAGCAGTGAAGAGGCCCAATATTTGATTTTCTGGTATGCCAGCATATAGGTGTTTGTCAAAGAAGAGAAAAACAGAAAAGAAGACAGAGAAAGAAGAGCCATTCAGATAAAATGAAAACCAAGAGCACATGTTGCCCTGGAAATAAAGGGAAGAAAATATAAGATGGAGAATTTCCATCTACCCCATCAACTATTGATAAATCAAGTAATATGGGAATTGAAAATTGCTGATTGCATTGAATGACTTGAAGACCTGTGGAGAAGACTTGACTGAAATGACTTAAGTGGAAAATAGGCAGAAAATTAACAACTGAGAAATGAATAGTTATGCAAAGCATTTTGCTGTAAAAAGAAGCTAAGAACTAGTGTGCAGCTGGTGGAAGAAAAGGAAGTAGAAAATGATGTTTTAAATACGGGAAATATAAGAGGATGCTTGTATGCTAATGAGAATGAACTAGAAAAACTACTGCAGGAGGAAAAGGGATAATTGCTGTAGTAATGACCCTGAGTTATGAGAGGGCCCTTCCCTTGACTCAGGGGCAGAAGTCATGTGAGAGGCATAGATAGAGGCTGGATTTGCCTAGCTGTCACTCAAAATTCCTTTTTATTTGCTGTTGTTTTTATTATTTTGGTATGATAAAACATTCATTAAGTTACCAGCTATACTTCACTTAAACACACACATAACACACACACAAACACCCCTTAGATATATTGTTTCAACTGTAAAATATATTAATGCTGCAAATGCTGAAAACATTCCTTTGGATTTGATAGGTTTATTGTTTTAAGTGCTTCCAACATAACATGTAGATACATATGAGAGAGAGAGAGAGAGTTATAGAAATGTAGATATAGGTAATATCTGCATGATTGAAGCTAAAATAATTAAGAAACATAAAATGTCCTAGAAACATCTAGGAAAACAGAGCTTAGCTTTTCGAATGTTCTCAAATCTAATAATCATGCAATCTGGTGTAAAAGCATTGTAATATAGGGAAAACTTTAAGCATTATGTAGACATAATCGATTCCTGATAGCATGCTAAGTCAATTATAGATTAGAAAAGTTCAACTGCTATGATTTCCAACTCTTGAAAAAAATTCCTCCACTGTTGATGTCTTAATATTCATCAATTCAGTTCAGATTGAGACTTTTTCAATGGCAAAAACCGCAATTACTTTTGCACGAACCTAATGAATCGCTTGTTCCAAGTTACTAAAATTGTATTTATAAGTGTCAACTTATGCATGTAAGTTACCAGTAGTGACCTTTGTGTTTATTTGACCTAGATTCCTAATGTCTGAAATTAGGAAAGTGAGTTTCAGAAAGGTCTGGTGTCCTGCCTGTAGGTCTACATGAATACTTTTACAAAGCTAGTAAAACACAGGTCTCATACCATTAAATTTCAATAATGTTAATTAGTTTAAATATTTTAAATCATCTGTTCTAGGCAGAATTCTAAGATGACCCCCAGGATATATACTTGCCCCTGGAGTGTGGTAAGACTTACAAATACAATGAAATGACCTTCCAGTGATAAGGTTACTTTATGTGATAAAGTTGAAAGGATTTTGCAGACATAATGAAAATCCCAAATCAGTTCACTTATGTCAACTGATGCACAGGATAATAAACAGGATATTACTCTGGAGTATAAAACCTTTTAAGGAGGGATAGGGTCTTCCTAAAGACAGGAAGATTCTCCTACTCATTTTGAAAACGTGAGCTGCCATGCTTCAAAGCTTCAGAGAACTTCAGATGAAGTGTGTCAGCCTCTAGAAGCTGAGTAGTCTCCAGCCAATAACCAGTAAGACGTCAGGGCCCTCAGCCACAGAGCTGCAAGCAAATGAAAGCTGCTAACCACCTACATGATGCTGGAGGCAGAATATTCTCTGAATAAGCTTGCAGATAAGAACAGAGCACACTGAACAAAGGCCTAGTGTGACCCTGAGCAGAGGACCCAGTTAGGTTATGCTCAACCACTCGGCCATGAGAACAGTTGATATAAATTTGCATTGCTCTAAGCTGTTACTTTTTTTAAAAAATTGTACATCCTTTAATGCTAACCAAGCTATGAAAAATAAATACTTGTTTTCTGAATTTTCAACTAAAAGTTACACATAAATGATATATTGATTTTGCTTTTGAAAATCTTTTTGTAGATTTAAATTTCATTTCATGGCTTGAGTTCTGATGAGTTAGTGAGACTCAACTGAGACAGGGAATCTCTAGATCTCACATGTGAACACATTTAAATGATGACGAAAAGCTTCCTTTAGATACTGGCCTCAGCAACATTGGCAAGTGTAAAATGTAGGAGAAGAATTGAGATTTACAACTCAAACCAGAGACAAAAAAGTTATAAAACTTTGATTTAAAGTAGAAACATTTCAGACCATTATAGAAAAAGAGATCTAAATAAGAATCCGGGCAGCACATTACTGACTATGAGGCCTTTACTTCCAGAGAAGTATTTTTAATGTGGATTTACCAACTGAACTGGAATTACTTACAAACAGCAGAAAATAAGCTTTATATCAGTATATTTCTTTGTAAAGTGGTCAAAGTTTACAAAGTTTTCCAAGTCAAGAAAAAAAATACTCGGTAAACTTTATCTACTTATCATGTTAGGAGAGATAATTTTTCTTAAAAATTCCCACTGTTTTATTTTGTGTATGTTTATGTGTGTTTAGAAGTAAAACAAGCACAGAATAATAAAAGGGCCTTAACAGAAAATCTTGATTATTACCCAGAGATGAGTTCACTGAGAATTCTTGACTACTGATGGTCCCAGCGTTGAAACCAACAATCAACACGGAATACCCTTCAGTAGGGGCGAAATTTGAATTATGTTTTGAAGGTTTGATGAGTCTTATTGCCTAAAAAGAAAATGGCAGATAAAAAGGGCAAAGAGAACAACATAAAGTTTAAGCTGGAAAATTTAGATTGGAGCAGATTATGAAAGCTTTGCTAAAGATGTTTTGTTAATTTTAAGCAATTACATCGTACGTTACATAACATTACCTGATGACAAGGCTACTGAGATAATATCTGAGAGGAAGATGAGTTGATACATGTTGGGAGCAGTTATGTAGAGGAGAAATCTGATGAGGAGAAAAAAAATGGATTGAATTTTGGCCTTGGAGGCAAAACTAATCTGTGATCTGTATTTCTGGTGGTTCTATGATCAGCCCATTTTTAAATAAGAAACCAGTCAAAAGCTAAAGGCAAAAATTTTGATTCTTGAATCCTAAAGAACATTTGTCAAAAGTAGGAATGTTTTCAAGCTCCTAACACAAATTCCTTTATTTTCTAGTTGCCAGAAGGAAGCTTGGTTGAATCATCAGGAAACTGAGACAAGAATATGGGTAAACAGAGATAAGTTTGGTAAAGCAAAATGGCTTTTATTGTATTTTTTATTTTAAATGGAGTATTGCTCTGTTGCCCAGGCTGGAGTGCAGTGGTGTAATCTCAGTTCACTGCAGCCTCCACATCCCAGGTTCAAATGATTCTCCTGTCTCAGCCTCCCAAGTAGCTGGGATTACAGGCATCTGCCATCACAACTGGCTAATTTTGTGTTTTTAGTAGACGCGGGGTTTCACCATGTTGGCTAGGCTGGTCTTGAACTCCTGACCTCAGGTGATCCGCACTTCTCAGCCCCAAAAAGTGCTGGGATTACAGGCGTGAGCCATTGTGCCAGTCCCAAAATGACTTTTTATGGATTTGAGGGTATCTGGAAACACTTGACACCAGAATAGAAGAAACAAGATGTTACAATATTTAAATAGAAATATACCTAAAATTTTGGCAGTTCATACATGGAACTCTGATTGCTTTCTACTCATGTTTATTGGAAATTTTTAATAATTGAGATGCTTAAAACCAAAACTTTGTTGTTTCTTAGCGAATTTAATGACTCTCATGTAATATCCTACAGTTTTGTAATAAATGAATATAGTTGACAAGTCAAGGGCATCAGTGCCGTATTAAGATGAAAAGGCAATGCTCAAGTTTAGTTATCTTTCTTCAACAGAAAACTGGTTTGATTTTGCACAACTGAAATATTTCATATCATGATATCCATGATCAATTGCCAGTAGTAAAAGCCATTGATACTGAATTTGTGAAATCAAATATATGCTGTAACATAAAATGTTATAGTTATTGAAGCATAAGTCAAAATCAATGGATTTTTTTGTTGATAACTGAACTGGAATAATATTCCATTATTTTTCTTCAAAATACCTCTGGCCTGATATTCATTCACAGTCGGTTTCAATTCACTCCAGTGCATGACTATCCAGCAGACCTAAATTTGGGTTTGCAAATACTCTCAAACAGAGTGGAGTAATAGAAAAGTGTTGGGATGTTATGTGTCAGTAATAGTTAGCGTGAGTACACAGTATCTGTATTAATTATATGGTTTTAACAACAATTTTCCAGTGTTACTTTATGGAAAAAAAATTTGTTTGAAATTCATTGATATTGGAAGTTTTTAATTTCCTTCTAGGCCCTCCACAACTTCTATGTAATTGTTAATTTACTCCTATTTCTCCATAATATCTGCTCTAATATTCGCCAAGCCAGAGTAATCCAATATTTGTAGTTAGGCTGATTAGTAAAATAATCAAAATAACAGATTGCTGAAAACATATAGCCTCTCAGTCTCTCAAATGTTTGATTAATCAACAGTGTGTCCTGGTTCCTAACAAGCCACGGACTGGTGCCTGGTACTGGTCTGTGGCCCCGTGGTTAGGGACACCTGTTTCATGGGGTTCTAAAGTAAGGAAAAGTAAGGGCATTTTGAGAGGCTGAGGTGGGTGGATCATCTGAGGTCAGGAGTTCAAGACCAGCCTGGCCAACATGGCAAAACTCTGTCTCCACTAAAAATACAAAAATTAGCCAGGCGTGGTGGCAGGCACCTGCAATCCCAGCTACTCAGGAGGCTGAGGCAGGAGAAACGCTTGAACCTGGAGGAGGTTGCAGTGAGCGAAGATCGTATTGCTGTACTCCAGCCTGGGCGACAGAGCGAGACTCTGTCTCAAAAAAAAAAAAACAAAAACAACAAAAAAAGAACAAACACACAAAAGAAGTAAGGGGAACTTACTTCTTACGTGAGGCATGTAGAGGTGGAATTTTTCTAGTGCGTGTGTGGTGGTTTAACATGCTTCTTGATATAAAACATGTATCATTCGGATCTTACATCTCCACCCCGGGAGTGATTTTTAGCATTAAAATAAGGAAAAGGTCACTATGAGTTGAAAGTTAAGCCTAGCTTCAAGTCCCTAGTCCCCTAAAGCAGAAACTTATGTTTAATAGCTTCTTGGGCCTTTGATGTTGATTGGCTGTAGTTACAGCCTGAGTATCCGGGCTTTTGTTCTTTTTTTCTCCAGGCCACATCAACATAGGAAGCCAGCCAGCTTGCCTGTCTCATGCTTTCTTAACTCATGCTTGCCTATGTCTAAAGAACTCTTCATTTCCCATGCTTCTCTCCTTGTTACTGTATTAACATACTCTTTCTGTAAAGGAACAGAGAGCATTTGAACTTTTGTGATCCATGAAGACTTTGTTGAAAATACTTGTCTGCCATTACAATGCAAAAGGCACCATAGATAATATGTAAATGTATGGATATTGCTGAGTTCTAATAAAGCCATTTAAAAAAACGGATAGCAGGCCAGCTTGCCCTCACTACCCCGTTTTAGTTTGCAGACCCCTGATACCAAGAAACATAACTTTACCAGATTAATAGTATTATTCCAAATTCTAAGTGCTCTTCCTATGCTCTAGAAAAGGGAATGTGTTCAAAACTGCATCTCCAGTGGAGGACAGGAATTGATTAAGGTTAACACCAGTGGTGTCATTGTCAAGCCTTGTCATTTTTTAATTTTCATTTTACATATTTATTTAAACAAAATAAAGAATTAAAAGACATATGTAAGGAATCAAAACATCTGCATATTAGACATCTTTTACTGCAGCTAGAGTGATATTTAAAATATTCAACATTGGGTTAAGCAAGGACGCTAAACAGTCAAATTGATGCTAAAAGATCAGAATGGATGCTGGCAACAAAAAACACTGTATGACCAATACTAAGTGAGAATCAACTCTGCTAGTGACATTTCATCTAAAAAGGTGTGGATGTGTGTTACAGGTATGATGTATGAGAACAGGTGTTTAGACATTTCTGCTATGGGGTTTCTTACAACATGATTTAAAGTTGCCTATGTCGTGTTCTGTGGGCTGCTGAGTGTATCAATTCCAGCTACTTCCTGAAGCAGAATCTTCCAGTTAGATTGCCATACACAATGGTTTGCTAAGGCTGGGATATAATGTCCTGCAGTATGTTGATCCTCTTAGCCCATGGAGCACCAGCAAAGAGACTTTGGAAGCCACAACCCCTGGCTTGTTACCTATAGCTTTAAGAATTCTCGTTTTTCTGTGCATATCATAACATTAAAAAAAATTGACATTCTGCCATCCTCAGGGAATGAGTAAATATACACAGGTTCATTTAGGGCAACTCTGGATTACAACAAAGAGGTCTTTCAGAGATGACTCCATTTATCACCTGGTGTGGCTGCATTCATTCTAGAGGACTAAAGGTATATGCTGAAACTTGGATTAATTTGGAGTTAATTACTTGGTTAGACAGAGAGTGGCAATGGCATTTGGGGAAGGGTCAGCTCATTGTTTCCTGTAAGTATATCTGATGCAATAGCAAAGTTCCTTGGGAGGCTCACCCGCGCGTTTTGTAACAATGCTCAGATTTGTTGCATAGGTTTGGAGACGTGATAGGGCCATGATTCTTAGAGCACTGCGGTTCATGTGGTGACACAGATGTTTTCAATTATGAAATCTTACCTTTACCCATTACTTAGTTCCCTGTTGTTTGGTTGCTTAGCTGCTTGTTGATTTCATTCATGAAAGCCATACATTTTCAGTCAGGGTTCTACACGTCAGACCACTTTGAGTGCTGAATGGTCCATCTGTCCTTCTGCTTTTCACAATGACCATGATACTTTGATTCTCTCTTTTTTTTTTTTCTGCTAGCAATTGTTTGTGCTAACTCTAGTTTTCTTCCATTCATTTTAGAACTGCGGACTCAATTTTAATTTTATCCTCTCCCACTAGCATTGCAAATTTAGTAAGCACAACCACAATTTAAAAACAAAAACAAAAACAAAAAAACAGCTGAGCACTTCTCTCAGCAATTTCTCACGGCAAGAGTAAAGTGTGATAGGCAGAATAACCCCCCTCCCAATCCTGCAAGATGGCCACATCCTAATCTTTAGAAACTGTGACTGTATTACCTTACATGGCAAAAGGGTCTTTGAAGATGT
Organism: Pongo pygmaeus; assembly: GCF_028885625.2. Lineage (NCBI taxonomy): Eukaryota > Metazoa > Chordata > Mammalia > Primates > Hominidae > Pongo > Pongo pygmaeus. The sequence continues at coordinate 26,996,988 of NC_072377.2, forward strand.
CATTACACTAAGGACCTTGAGATAAGGAGATTATCCTGGATTATTGTTATCTGTGTGAGCCCAATCTAATTACATGAGTCTTAAAAGCAGAGAACATCTTTCAGTTGTAGTGAGAGACAGATTTGATGACAGAAGAATGGTCAGAGAGATGCAATCCTGTTGGTATTGAAAATGGGAGAAGAGAACTATGAGCCAATAAATGTGAGCAGCCTCTAGTTGCTGGAAAAGGCAAGGAAATGGATTCTTCCCTAGAGCAACCCAAAATTGGAAGATAATAAATTTGTATTGTTTTAAACCATTAAATTTCTAGTAATTTGTTACAGTGGCCATAGAAAATGAATACATAGAAAATGTGTTAAGATTTTTCTAAAAGTCTTAAAAAGTGTCTTTTGTTGAGTTATATATCAGATGCAATTTAATATTTCTGTCTTCCATAGTTTTTGAATTTCTTCTCCACATTATGAAAAAATTTTCTCTCTTCTCTCTCTCTCTTTCCATGACAACCTGCATGGACATTTTATTTTTGTGTCAATAACGCATACAACAAAGCAAGGCCAAGGCCTGACTGATTTGACTGGTAAAGGTTTAATGAGACAGCCATTTTTACATTAGGCAGTTTATTGATTACCTAGATAATGAAAAGAAGAATAAGCCTAAGGTGCCACCTCCTCATTATCCTTGTCCCATACACTAAAAGAGATGACACAAACAAAAGGGGCCAAAACTGTCATGTGAGTTGTAGGTAAGATATCCCATTGATGAACAGTCCACTCTACGCTGCAGCTAAGTGGTCTTATATTCCACAGCTCTATTTCAAAGAGTATGTTACAGACAGCCCCACACTTTTTTGGAAGCTGAGAGGCAATGAAGACTCTCTCCTGACAGCCTCATCAGGTAGACACAGAGGTGCATGTAACAGGCCTTGAAGGAATCTTTACAGATCTTCACCTTCTCCTTTTGTGGCAGGATTACAAGGCGTTCTGCCAAGACTCAAACTGTGGTTCAAGCCTTTGTCTTTGTGGTCTGTGTGGATATGAGCAAAGTAACATGAATGATCAGGCCTCTTCCTCTACACTCTGAAGATGACAAAGAGAAAATCTCATTTCTAAGATACTGCAAATTGTATAAGTGGAATCATATACATCTGGAAATACCGGCAGTCATAGATAAAATTTCTGTAGAATAAAGTAACGAGGTACAGGATAGCAAAGCCAAAAAGTAGAGAAACAGAGCTCCATCGTAAATTTATAAAATCAGTCATTATAAAAGTAATCATGCTATCTGTTCCAATAGGAGTAGCAATTAATCCTTTACGTAGACCTAATTTTAATTATGCGCCTTCCTCTTACAATTGAACATAATCATATTGATACATAAAGCTGACATTGTACAACGTAATTCCACCTTCAATGAGTACTAAAAAGTTAAACATACATAAAATGTGCGCTAATTGTTAATAACATTGGAGTTATATAATTTCTATATATAATGTTTTTAATTAGTGGTATGGACCCAGTTATGGATTAAAAATCATATTTATATTGTAAGCTGAAGTTACAAGATGTGATTTCAGATATGTGGTACTCAGCCTTACCTTGGATTAAGTCTTGACCCTTGAAATGAGTCAAAATGTGTCCTTACCGACATTTATTTAAGTGATGATGTAATTGGGAGCAGTTCAAAAGAACATTTAATGGTGTACTCCTTGAAATATCACTGGAAATAAGAAGCTGATGTGTAAGTTGCATGTACAACTCCATTAGCCATCACATTTATATGTGTAAAGTACATGCAAAATGCTTATACAACCAATACATAAGAGCTCCACCTTTAGATTGAATGTATCCTTGGAAACGATCATTTAAACTACTTAATCATTTATGAGACATACCCAGATCAATGGCACCTAACAAAATACCTTGCCAGATTATATATTTGGAAATAAAACAATATTCATTAATTCTTATCCTCACAATGACAAGAAAACTGGAAATCACTGAAATCATTGGGAAAATTTTTAAAGTAACTGAAGGCATCACAGAGCTTTCAAGTTTAAGTTTGCCGAGTCAGATATAGTAAATTGAATTGTAAAATATATATTTTTGATTTTCATACGATGTATTATACTTTCATTCAATCTATATCTTTCCTCTGTCTTAGTACGGTTTGTCCCTTTTCTTATTTTGTATTTAACACTTTGAAGTTTTAGCTACTTTATTAGTGTCCTGCCCCTGCATGGGCATTAGAATTTTAGCTCTAAGCCCTTAGTGAGCCCTTAGTGTGTATATCCAGGTTTTCTCCTCTCTTCATTGTCATGACATCAACATCAAACACCTCACTTAATTTTCTCAACTTATATTTGACGCCTATATTCTTCCTTTAGTTATCCAAGGCTTAAATGTTTATCAGAACATGATGTAATCATAATCTCTATCTGTTTATGGCAGGATGGTTGTCATTCTCCTCACTTCATTCTTCCCAATTACGTGACGTCAACCACCAAATTCTATGTGAGCATAGAAAAGAATTTTCCCTATTGAAATTGAGAGTGTACAGGGCTCTGAAATTAAATGATAATAAAGTAATTTAGAAGTCATTATGACAGAATGTGACATAAAAATGTATATATATACTTAAATTTTCTTGTGAGTGTTTGATAATAATATTGGCTATGATAATGCCACTGCACCAAGCTTAGAAGAATTTTTCCTGTGCATTCACAACGTGGCTAACAACTTTGGTGGAAGAAGCCCTATCTCAGCCTATCTTGGCTTCTGACACATCTTCATCACTAAGCTTACTCATTTCTAGCTTTTGCTTTAAAGCAAAAGACATGCAACTCTTCTTTTCACTTGAGTACTTAGAAGTCATTGTAGGCTTATTAATTGGCTTAATTTCAAGGTTGTCATATCTCAGGAAATAATGAGGCCTGATGACTGGAAGAAAGATGGGGAAAAACTGGTCAGTGGAGGAGTCAGAAATAGTTGACTATTCCAGATAGGTGAAATTCATAGTGATCCAAAGCAATTATAAAAGTGACATCCAAGATCACTGATCACATATTAACAGAACAGATATAACACTAATGAAAAAGTTTGAAATATTGCAAATTTACCAAAAAGACACAAAGTGAGCACATGCTGTTAAGAAAATAGTGCCCATAGGCTTTCTTATAACAGTGTTGCCACAAATCTTCAATTTGCAAAAAAAATGCAATATCTGTGAAGCAAAATAAAGCAAAGTGCAATAAAATGAGGTATGCCTGTGTACAACTCACTAGTAAAAGGAAGTACACAGTGAAATTCTGAATACTCTAATAATATAATGGTAAGTGTATAAATCACTAATATCTTTAGTATGAAGGTTAAAAGATAAAACTACAATAATATATTAAGGAATATACACTATAAACAAATGTAAGTTATTATATCACGTATTCAAATTTGCAAGGGGGAGGAAGTGATGTTGGCAAACCAAATTCTCCCAAAATATTTTAAGATATTTATTGAGTGACTAAAGCCTGGCATTACAGAGTCTCAGGAGGTAGTGAGAAAGTGCACCCAAAGTGGTCTAGTTAGAGTTTGGTTTTATGCATTTTAGGGAGACAGGAATTACAGGTAAAGTTATAAATGAAAATATGGAAAGTATACATTGGTTTTGCCTGTAAAGGTGAGATACCTTGAAGTGAGGGCTTGCAAGTCATAGGTGGGTTTTAAAAATTCTTTAGTTGACAGTCAGTTGAGAGAGTTAAGCTATTGTTTAAAGACTCCAGGTCAGTAGAAAGAAATGCTTGAGTTAAGATCAAGGGGTCTGCTATCTGCCATGTGATGTTGTTCTACCTGAGAAAGGTTAAAAAGTAAGCCAAGGCCGGATTTGGTGGCTCACACCTGAAATCCCAGCACTTTGGGAGGCTGAGGCAGGCAGATCACAAGGTCAGGAGGTCAAGATCAGCCTGGCCAATATGGTGAAACCCTGTCTCTACTAAAAATACAAAAATTAGCCAGGCGTGGTGGTGCACTCCTGTAGTCCCAGCTACTTAGGAGGCTGAGGCAGAAAAATCACTTGAACCCGGGAGACAGAGGTTGCAGTGAGCTGAGATTGAACCACTGCACTCCAGCCTGGGTAACAGAGTGAGACTCTGCCAAAAAAAAAAAAAAGTAACCCACATTATACTGGATTAATAAAAAAAATATTTTAAGAGATTGTATGGTTTGTAGGACATGACTCCCCTGTTCTCTTAGATAGGAACTTGGGAAAGAACAAAACAGAAGGTCAGAGTTCAGGCCTCAAAGTAATGAGTAGTATTTATTTTCTCTTGTTTTTCTTTCATTTTGTGTGTGTGATCAAAATTAAGTTGTTATCTGCTTAATATAACCTTAATAAAACCATAAGATGATTATGTAAGCCTCATTATAAACATGAAGCAAAAACCTATAATAGATACAATCAAAATGAAAAAGCAAGGAATGAAACATACTCCTAGAGAAAGTCATTTGACCATAAAAGAAGGTAGTAAGAGTAGAATAAATGACGTAGAAAACAATTAACAAAATGGCAATAGTAAGACTTTACCTAGCAATAATTACCTTGAGTGTAAATAGATTATATTATCCAATAAAATATATAGTGTGGCTGAATGAAATTTAAAAACATAGCTCAACTATATTCGGCCTATAAGAGACTCACTTTACCTGTAAGGAGACAGACTGAAATGAAGTTGATGGAGAAAGATATTCCATGCAATGTAACCAAAAAGAGAAGGAATGGCTATATTAACATGAGACAAAATAGACTTTAATATGAAAATTGTACAAAGTGACAGAGAAGGTCATTAAATAATGATAAGGCAATCAATTTAGCAAGATAATATAAAAATTATAATTATATATGCCCCCAATATCAGAGCACGTAAATATAAAACTCAAACATTAATATATCTAAAAAGAGAGATAGAGTGCAATAGAGTAAGAGTAGCAAACTTCTACAACTCACTTTCATCAATGGACACATCATCCAGACAGGAAATCAACAATATAAAAGATAGATTTAAATTACACTCCAGACCGAAAGGACCTAATAGGCATTGACAGAACATACTATTCAACAGCTACAAAATACACAATTTTCTCAACTGCACAGAGAACATCCTCTAGGAGAGATCATATGTTAAGCTACAAAACAAGTCTTAATAAATTTAAGATCAAAATAAGATATAGTTTCTTTTCTGATCACAATTGTCTAATACTAGAAATTAACAGGATAAACCTCAGAAACGTTACAAATATATGAAAATTAAAATACAGACTGCTGAACAACTAATGTGTAAATGAAGAAATTGAAAGGAAAATTTAAAAAAAAACAAGAGAAATAAAGATAAAAACACAGGATGCTAAAACCTATGAGATACAGCAAAAGCCATTCTTTTAGGAAAGTTTATAGCAATAAATACATTCATTGAAAAAGGAGAGGTATCAAATAAAAAAACCTAACATTGCACGTCAAGTAACTAGAAAAATAGGAACAAACTAAACCCAAAGTTAGCGAAAGGGAAAAAAACTAGAAATCAGAACAAAAATAAATTAAATAGAGAATTAAAAAAACCAAAGAGTAATACGGGTTGTTTCTTTTAAAAAAGGTAAATAAAATTAACAAGCTGTATCTGGACTAATTTTAAACAATGAGAAGCCCCGCATAAATGAAATTAAAGATAAAAAAGATTATATTACAACTGATACCACAGAAATACAGAAAATCATAAAAGACTATTATGAACAGCTATACTTTACCAAATTGGAAAACCTAGAAGAAATAAATGAATTCATGGACACATACAACCTACCAAAGTTGAATCATGAAGAAATAAAATCTAAGCATACCAATAATGAGTAATGAGATTGAATTAGTAACAAAATGTCTCCCCTCAAAGAAAAGCTCAGGACCTAAAGGCTTCACTACTGAATTCTACCAAATATTTAAGAGGAGCTAATGCTAATTCTTTCTAAACTTTTCCAAAAAATTGAAGAGGAGGAAATTTTTCCAAATTTATTCCAGGAGATCAGTGTTATAGTGATAATAAAACCAGAGAAGGAACAAAACAAAACAAAACAAAAAGCCTACAGGCTAATCTCTCTGATAAACATAGATGAAAAAATCTTTAACAAAATATTAACAAATCAAATTTAATAGCACATTAAAAAGTTCATTCACTGTGATAAGGTAGGATATATCCCAGGAGGGCAAAAATGGTTCAACATACACAAATCAATAAATGTGATACATCATATTAACAAAATGAAGAATAAAAATGAAATGATCATTTTAATAGACATAAAGTATTTGATAAAATTTAACATTCTTTATTCATAAAAAACCCTCAACAAACTAAGTACAGAAGAAACATACCTCAAGATATTAAAAGTCACATATGACAAATCCACAGTTAACAGTATACTGAACAGGGAACAGCAGCAATCTTTTCCTATAAGACCTGAAACAAGGCCCAGTTTCAGCAGTTTTATTCAACACAGCATTGGAAGTCCAAGCCAGAGAAATAAGGCAAGATAAAAAGATAAAAGGCATCTAAGTTAAAAAAGGAGGAAGTCAAATTTTACCTCTTTGCAGACAACATGATTTTATACAGAGAAAACCCTAAGGACTCTACCAAAAAACTGTTACAACTAATAAACTAATTCAATAAAGTTGCAGGATACAATAGCAACATACAAAATTTAGTAGCATTTTTATATGCTAATAGCTAACTATCTGAAAAAAAATAGTCAAGAAAACAATTCTGTTTACAATAGCTACAAAATAAAATGAGTTACCTAGATTTAAATTTAACCAAGGAGGTAAAAGATCTCTACAACAAAAACTATATACTGTTGATGAAAAATTTGAAGAGGACATAAATTAATGGAAATATATCTCATGTTCATTAATTGGAAGAATTAACATTATTAAAATGTCCATACTACCCAAAGCAATCTATAGATGCAATGAAAATTGCTATTTAAATATTAACGGTAATTTTTTACAGAAATGAAAACACAATTTTAAAATTCTATAGAATCAGAATACTATTCCCTGAACAACCAAAGCAATTTTGAGAGTCAAGCAAACAAACAGAAAACCTGAAAGCATCACACTGCCTGACTTCAAAATACACTACAAAGCTATGGTGAACAAAGCAGCACAATAATGGCATAAAAATAGGCACATAGACCTATGACACAGAATAGAGAACACAGAAATAAATCCACTCAATAATACCCAACTGACTTTTGACAAAGATATCAAGAACATACATTAGGGAAAGTATGGTCTCTTCACTAAATAGTGCTGGGAAAACTGGATGTCTGTATGCAAAGGAATAAAGCTTGACCTCCATTTCTTGCCATATACGAAAATCAATTAAAAATCAATTAAATACTTAAATGTAAGACCCAAAGCAATAAAACATTAGAAAAAGAAAACACTTCATAATATTGGTGCTGGAAAAGAATTTAGACATGTCAAAAGCACAGACAACAAAAGCAAAAATAGGAAAATGAAACTGCATCAAACTAACAAGTTTCCGCACATGTACCATAAAACCTAAAGTATAATAATAATAAGAAGAAGAAGAAGAAAAAACAGGATGAAGAGAAAATTTAAGAATGGGCGAAAATATTTACAAACTATACTTCTGATAGGGGTTTTATTTTCAAAATAAAACTCAAACACCTCAAGAGCAAAACAAAAACAATTAAAAAATAAGCAAGAGATATAAACAAATATGTCTCAAAAATATGTCTCAAAAAATGTCTAAAAATGACCAACAGGTCTCCGAAAAAATGCTCAATGTCGCTAATCAGCAAGGAAATACAAATCAAAACCACAATCATACCCCAATTATAATGTCTATTACCAAAAGACAAAAAATAACAAATGTTGGTGTAGATGTGGAGAAAGAGGAACTCTTACACATTTTTGATGGGAATGTAAATTAATATAGCCATTATAGTAAACAGTAGGGATATTCCTGAAAAGTTACAAATAGAACTACCAAATAATCCAGCAACAATCCTACTATTGGGTAGATATCCAAAAGAAATGCAATTAATATGTCAAAGAGAAATTTTCACTCCCATGTTTGTTGCAGCACTGGTTATGATAGCCAAGTTACGGAATCAACCTGTTTATTAGATAAAGAAAATGTGGTATATACACAACAGAATACTATTCAGAGATAAAAACGAATGAAATTCTTTCATCTGCAGTAACATGGATGAGCCTGGAGGACATTATTTTAAGTGAAATAAGTGAGGCACAGAAAAACAAACACCACAAAATTTCACTCATAGGTGAGATGTAAAAAAGCTGATCTCATAGAAGTAATCGTGGTTACCAGAGAGTGAGGACAGTAGGGAGGATTGGGGGACAAAGAGATTGGTCAACAGGTACAGAGTTACAGTTAGATCTGATGAACAAGGTCTGGTATTCTATTGTACATTCAGGTAACTGTGCTTAACAATATTGTATTGTACACAACATTGATTTCCTGTCTTTCATTTGCCATGGATGTCCATGTGTGAGTCCAGTGTTGATTTCTCCAGTGTTACCAGGACAAGCGATTTCAGGAACCAGTACTCTGATTAGAAAGGTAATTAGAGATTCATAGTTAATGCCCTCATTTTGTTTGTTTCGGTTGCACAGATTATTTTTGTAGAAGCCCATCATCAAACAAAGGCTAACATTTCTTCTATTTCAGTAAGCAATGTACGTGGAAAATTGAACTGTGTTTGGAAAATCAGACAGTGAGATATATAGGATGACCAATTTTATCTTTACTGAGATGTTTTCCAGGCTTTCTTTGACTTCACAACAAGGGCCCTTTCTCCATTTACAAAGGTAGAGTAGAGCTGCTCTTCTGGATACCTGGATAGCTGTTAAACTATTGTTTGATCTGCTTGTATGCAATCCATTTGCAGCAATTGAAACCACTACTATTATGTATTTCCTCTGTACTTTCATAAGAGATTTTCGTCTTCTAAAGCTAAAGAAAGTGAATAAATTGTATCCGGGAAGTACCTGAAAATAGTGTGAAGCTGGAGTTTTTAGACATATACCAGCTCAAGATGAGGCTCGGGACTTTTGTAGAATGGTTTGTCATTTATACTTCTTTAACCACTCAACATTTTGATTTTTAATGATAATAACATGTATATTTTTATGCTAAGGTTACTAGTACTACTAACAACATCACAAAAAATAGCAGAAAAAGTATGTTTTCTCAATTTGTAAGCCAATATATTAAGCAGAAGAATACAATTTTAAATATAATGACAGTACCTTTGAGGTAGCCAAAACACATTATTGTTTCTATCTGTTGGGGTGTGTTACAGGTGATATACATATGTATATATATATATAATGAGATCCACTATATTGTTTTATTATAGATTTATTTATTTTCCTCTCAAATGTTAACTTATTTTTATTTATCAAGAAGTGAATAGGGGAAGTAAAAATAAAAAAACAAAATAGAAATAGAACAAGAAGAACAAATACCAAACACAAGTTATGTTAGATAGAATTTACATTAAATAATTCTTAATAATTCTACTTTTGTACTTAATAATTTGCAAGAATATTAAATAAAATACCATACTTTTAAAATAACTTATATATTACTTTATAAATTACCTTAAAATTATTTAAAATTGAGAAGGTGCATAATCTGTATTTGCCGAACAGAACTAAAATTAATACAGTTTCTGAATTTCAATGACTTGTTCCTAAGTATTAACTAGCACCATTATCCTTGTTATGTAATTAAAATTGTATGTTCTAACAATCTCATGTTTTTATAGCTATCTAATTAAATTTCTTTAGTTCATGATCGGATGCCTTATGTTTTATTATACATTTTCTGGAGTTTTCTCTTTTTTCTCCGATACGCATGGAACATTTTTACTGTTTGCTTTTAGGTTACTTTGAAAAAAATAAATTCCTGTATTTGTACTGTAGTAAAATTATTTTGGTAAAACTATTGAAATGATGTGTTGACTTATTTCATTACACCATAATTATGTAAAAATCATCTATAGCAGAAAAAGACATTAAAAAATCCTTTATTGTAATATACAATATCGAGCTATCAATGTAGAAAAACCTTGAAAAGACAGCAATGCTGAAAGAAACCACAAGACAACACAGAATAAGAGGAACACTACTGCCCCCAAGTGCCTGATTGGAGATTGATGATGCCAATGCCTCTTGGGCATAGAAAATAACTGTACAGCTCAATCCTGCTTTATAGTTATGAAGAATTATTTCATTATATAATTTCTTATTACTGTCTTGGCTTGTTTAGTGCTTCTTTAAATCCTGTATTAAAAGGGTAAAATTGGGAGTCATTTATAATTTGTTATCAATTTTTTATTCCATGGGAAAGTTAGAAGGGAAGATCAACATCTTGTCATTCTGAATTTGCCAGCATCATATTTGCCCACAACTGTAACTTGGAGAAAGAAGATTGGAATTAAAACAGTTGAGATCTAATCACATGTTTATCACTCAATGCTTGATCCTCTGCAGATTATGTAACTAGCAAAGACTCATATTTTCCTTATTTCTAATTCTATAGCACAATTTTATTTTGAATATGATGTGTAGTTATAATGTGATTGATTAAAGCTGCTATTCATTTTTTTTAACGGAATTTCATTCTTGTCACCCAGGCTGGAGTGCAATGATATGATCTTAGCTCACGGCAACCTCCGCTCCCCTGGTTTAAGAGATTCTCCTGCCTCAGCCTCCCAAGTAGCTGGGGTTACAAGCGTCCGCCAGCTAATTTTTGTATTTTTAGTAGAGATGGGGTTTTGCCATGTTGGCCAGGGTGGTCTCGAACTCTTGACCTCAGATCATCTCCCCGCCTCGGCCTTCGAGAGTGCTGGCATTATAGGTGTTAGCTACCGCACCCAGTCTAGAGCTGCCATTCTTACTGAGTAAGTAAACATCATTGGAAGATTTCCTTATCTTATTCTCCAACATTTGTGCATGCTATGAGTGATGGAGCTACGGTCTAACTACACACATAGAGTGTGAGGGTTAATATTAAGTGTCAACTTGATTGGACTTGAGGATGCAAAGTATTGATCCTGGGTGTGTCTGTGAGATTGCCAAAGGAGATTAATATTTGAGTCAGTGGACTGGGAAAGACAGACGTACCCTCAATTTGGGTGGACGCCATCTAATCAACTCTCAGCGTGGCTAGAATAAAGCAGGCAGAAAAAGTGAGAGAAGCCATCTTGCTGAGTCTTCCGGCCTTCATCTTTCCCGCTCTGGATGCTTCTTGCCCTCAAACATCAGACTCAGAGTTCTTCAGGTTTTGGACTCTGGGACTTAACATTTGGACTCTCCAACTTACACCAGTAGTTTGCCAGGGACTCTCAGGTGTTCTACCACAGACAGAAGGCTGCACCGTTGACTTCCCTACTTTTGAGGTTTTGGGACTGGGACTGGCTTCCTTGCTCCTCAGCTTGCAGACAGCCTATTGCGGAAAATCAACTTGTGATCATGTGAGTAAATACTCCTTAATAAACTCCCCATTGTATATCCATCTACCCTGTTTGTTCTGTCCCTCTAGAGAACCCTGACTAATACATAGAGGAAAGAAATATTTCAAGTAATTTGGAACTTAGTGTTTTGACTTATATTCTTCATATAATATTTTTTCCTTTTTTATAAAATATTTTTAAAATATAAAAATGTCTTATACATTATTTATAGTATAAGTTGATTTGTAGTACAGGCTTATTTATAGTAGTGACATTCATATTGCAATGTTTAAACTGTTATATATAGAAACATACAAATTTATATGTATTTCCTCACATGAAAATAAACATTTATATTATAGAATGTATATGTAATATATTATTGTTAATAAGACTCACTCTTTTCATTGTTCTTATAGAATGTACAGACAAATATAAAATAAAAGTAATTATTTTCATTTAGGACAAAGTCCTATAATTTGAATTGTACATTATCAAAAAATCATACCTTTAGGCCTAAAAGCAATGCCACTTCAGCAATAATTATAGAGCCAGCATCCAGATCATTGTGTTTAGATACCGTTGTCTTTAAATATCATGTGTTTAAACTTCATTTGCATTTAAACGTCATTACCTACTAAGAAGAATCACATACCTCTGGAGAAATGGTTGATGCCAAGTCTGAGCAGAAAAAGTACAACATTAATCTGGATCTCTTATTCTTCCAGGATGTAAACAAATAAACAAAACAAACAAAAAGTAACGGTAATGTCAAAAGCACACAGGGGCAAGTTTAAAGTGGTTCTCACAGTACACATTTGGGATATTTTTAGCATCAAGAGAATAATGATGTGATTAACACATTGAAATAAAGAAGTTTGTGAATCCATAGTGACATGATTTACAGAGTAGTAGCTGCTAATAAATACAGCAGGAAAACTTAGAAATCGTCATTTTACAGCCCTCAGTGTAGTCATAAATTAAGGTGAGGCTCGTCTATGAAGCTAAAAATTAACGTAGAAAAAGTATTAAGGAATAAGTCATTTTATGTTTTCAAATTATGACCTGATGTATTAATTAGCAATTAAAAATGAATAACAGACATTTATAATGGGTAGACCTAGTAGTCATTAACCAAGTGATACAAAAAAAAATCATCTCTAAGGGTAAGACAAAAGAACATTTAGTGCCTCCTGACACAACACAGTATGAAGAAGACATCTACACTTATGAAGAGTTCTTACCAGTCAATGTATCTGGAATGTAGCCAAGTCTCCAGACTTAACTTGGATTTTTCAGGGACAGAAGAACACATGAAATAACGTAAGAACGCAATCAAACAAATCCAGGGCCTATAACTTTCTACATGAAAAGTGACTTAGTTTTTTTCAAAAATCAATGTTTTGAAACATCGACAACAACAGCTGGGTATATTGTTCAATGTTGTAAGTGACAAAAATTGACACTAAAAACGTAGCAAAAATTGTAACAAGAAAGGCTTGATTAGATTGCAGTTTGTAAAACAAAATAGCTAGGAAATATTTTTTGAGACTTTTGAATATGAACTGTGTATTACATTACATTTTAGGATGATTGTTAATTTGTATTAGAAAAAATAATGGTGCTACTGCTTTGTAAGAAACTACCAGATACTACACATACATAGATATTTGGTCATGCACTGCATAGCAATGTTTTGGTCAATGGAAGACCACATAAATGGGACAGTGGTCTTACAAGATTATAATGGAGCTAAAAAATATTCCATATCCCCTAGTGATGTCGTAGCTGTCATAACATCATAGCACAACACATTTCTGATGTGTTTCTGGTGACGCTGTTGCAAGCAAACCTACTGTACCACCAGTGGCATAAAAGTCTAACAATACAATTATGCATAGCACATGATGCTTCATCATAATAATAAACAAAGATATTACTGGGTTATGTATTTGTTATTACCATACTTTCACAGTTATTTTGTAGTGTATTCCTTCCGCTTACAAAATTAAAAAAAAGTTAACTCTAAAACAGCCTCAGGTAGGTCCTTCAGGAGGTATTCCAGAAGAAGACATTGTTTTTGTTTGTTTGTTTGTTTGTTTGTTTGTTTTTGAGACGGAGTCTCACTCTGTTCCCCAGGTTGGAGTGCAGTGGCGCTATCTCGGCTCACTGCAAGCTCCGCCTCCTGGATTCACGCCATTCTCCTGCCTCAGCCTCCCAAGTAGCCGGGACTACAGGCACCCGCCACCACGCCTGGCTAATTTTTTGTATTTTTAGTAGAGACGGGATTTCACTGTGTTAGCCAGGATGGTCTTGATCTCCTGACCTCATGATCCACCCGCCTCCACCTCCCAAAGTGCTGGTATCACAGGCGTGAACCAAGGTGCCTGGCCAAGGCATTATTGTCATTGGTGATGAAGGTGCCATATGTATTATTGCTCCTGAAGATCTTCCAGTGGGACAAGAGGGAGAAGGGGAAGGCAGCAATATTGCTAGTTCTAATTCCATATAGGCTTAAGCTAATGTGTGTGTTTGTGTCTTAGCTTTTAACCAAAAAGTTTACAAAGTAAAAATCTCTTTAAAAAATTAAAAATAGACAAAAAGCTTATAGAATAAGGATATAAAAATGTTTTTGTACGGTTGTAAAATGTGTTTGTGTTTTAAACTGTGTTATTGCAACAGTTAAAAGGTTAAAATAGGCCGAGCATGGTGGCACACGCCTGTAATCTCAGCACTTTGAGAGGCCGAGGCGGGCATATTACCTGAGGTCAGGAGTTCGAGACCAGCCTGGCCAACATGGCGTAACCCTGTCTCTACTAAACATACAAAAAATTAGCTGGGCATAGTGACAGGCACCTGTAATCCCAGCTACTGAGGAGGCTGAAGCAGGAGAATCACTTGACCCCAGGTGGCAGAGGTCACAGTGACCCCAGATGCACCACTGCACTCTAGCCTGGGGGATAGAGTGAGACTCTGTCTCAAAAAAAAAAAAAAAGAAGTTAAAATAAAATTGAAAAGTTTATAAAGTAAAATTTCACAGTAAGTAAAGTTTAATTTATTATTAAGAAAAATATATTTTTTCTAAAATTTACTGTAGCCTAAGTGTACTGTGTTTATAAATCTACAATAGTTACAATAATTTCCTAGGACTTCACATTCGCTAACCTCTTACTGACACCCAGAGCAAGTGCCTGCACTGCAAGCTCCATTAGTGGTAAGTTTCCTATATAAATGTACTATTTTTTATCTTTCATACCATATTTGACTGTACCTTTTCAATATTTAGATATGCTTGGATTCACACATGCTTACGATTGTTTCACAATTTATTAAAGTAACATGCTATACAGGTTTGTAGCTTAGAAGCAATAGTCCATACCATATACCTTAGGCGTGTAGTGGACTATACCAGCTAGGCTATACCATCATCATTCTGTGGTGTTTTCACAATGACAAAATCACCTAACAATCCATTTCTTAGAATGTATCACTGCTGTTAAGATATGACTAGAGGGAGGGAGAGAGAGAGAGGGAGAGAGAATGCACTCTTATAACATATTATTAAACTTTTATAGAATAAATATTTCAATGTCAAAAGACTACAAAATAAGTCTCATTATTTCAGAAATTTAATGCAATGTATGTTTTTGATTTCTCTGTGGAAATCAAGGTTAAATATGTATCATTTAGATAAATACCACCAAATTCCATTTGGCAATGTCGTAATAGACTGGCTAACCACAGTAAAAACAACAGGTTATACTATTCTAAAATCTTTGATACAGTAGGATGGTGATATTAAAAATAGTTACACTATATTTTCTTTATTCTTTACAATTCAGTATCAGAAAAACAAATTTAGTAAATAGTTCTGTTCATATAATACACACAAATAAGTGGGGAAATAATATGAGTCTTTAGAGACTTTGGAAAAAAGGTAAAGAATGCAAAGGATGCCAAAGTTTCTTTTTCAGCATGAAGGTGAAATACATACAAATAATCAAAATATGAGTTAAATAATATCATAAATATTGCATTGAATATAATTGATTAATGAAATATTTCCAACAACTCCGGCATTTTTTATTTTTTTCCAAATCAAGTACAAAATTATTTTCAAAGCCTTTTAAAATGTTGTCATAAAATTACTTCAATCATTTTAAAGTTCTTCTTTTTTATCCTGACACAAAAGTCATACAAGGACACTATAAATAAAAAACTAAAATGATACCAATTTTCCTAATGACCATAGATGCAAAAATCCTCAACAAAATAGTAGCAAACTGAATTCAACAGCATATTTAAAAGTTCATTCACCACTACAAAGTGGGATATATCCATAGGATGCAAGGATATTTTAACATACACAAATCTATAAACATCATACATCAAATTAACAGAATGAAAAACAAAAAGCATATGGTCATCATTATCAATTCAGGAAAATTATTTGACAAAATCTAACATCCTTTCATGGTAAAACCTCTCAAACATTAGGCATAGAAAGAATGTTCCTCAACAAAATAAAGGCTATACATGACAAGCCCACAGCTAATATCATACTCTATGGTAAAAAGGTGAAAGCTTTATCTCTAAGATGAGAAATAAGGCAAGGATAACCTCTCTGAACACTTCTATTCAATACAGTACTAAATATCACAGGCACAAAAATTAGGCAAGAGAAATAAATAAAAGGCATTCAAATAGGAAAGGAAGAAGCAAAATTGTCCATGTTCTGACAACATGATCTTATATAGAGAACATTATAAACATCACATTAAAAAACTATTAGAACTGATAAGCAAATTCAGCAAAGTTGCAGAATAAAAAATATGCAAAATAAGTAGTGTTTATATATACTAACTTATGTGGTTTGGCTGTGTCCCCACCCAAATCTCATATTGAATTTAAACTCCCATATTTTCTACATTTTGTGAGAGGGACACACTGGGAGATAACTGAATCATGGGGACAGGTTTCCCCATATTATTCCCATGGTAGAGAATAAGTCTGATGAGATCTGCTGGTTTTGTAAGGAGTAACCCCTTTTGCTTGGCTCTCATGCCTGCCTCTATGTAAGGTGTGCCTTTCACCTTCTGCCATGATTGTGAGGCTTCCTCAGCCACGTGGAACTGTGAGTCCATTAAACCTCTTTTTCTTTATAAATTACTCAGTCTTGGGTATGTCTTTATTAGCAGCATGAGGACAGACCAATACAGTAAATTGTTACAGGGAGTGGGGTGCTACTGTAAAGATACCCAAAAATGTGGAAGTGACTTTGGAACTGGGTAACTGGTAGAGGATGGAGCAGTTTGGAGGGCTCAGAAGAAGACAGAAAAATGTGGAAAAGTTTGGAACCTCCTAGAAACTTGTTAAATGGCTTTGACCAAAATGCTGATAATGATATGGACAATGAAATCCAGGCTGAGGTGGTCTCAGATGGAGATGAGGAACTTTTTGGGAACTGGAGTTAAGATGACTCTTGCTATATTTTAGCAAAAAGACTGGTGGCATTTTGACCCTTCCCTAGAGATTTGTAGAACTTTGAACCTGACAGAGATGATTTAGGGTATCTGGCAGAAGAAATTTTTAAGCAGCAAAGCATTCAAGAGTTGACTTGGGTGTTGTCAAAACTATTCACTTTAAAAAGGGAAACAGTATAAAAGTTTGGAAGATTTGCAGCCTGATTATGCCATATAAAAGAAAAACCCATTTTCTAAGGAGGAATTCAAGCCAGCTGCAGAAATCTGCATATGTAATGAGAAGCCAAATGTTAAATACCAAACCAATAGGCAAAATTTCTCCAGGGCATGTTAGAGATCTTTGAGGAAGCCCCTCCCATCACAGGCCTAAAGGCTTAGGAGGAAAAATGGTTTAATGGGTTGGGCCCAGGGTCCCCGTGTTGTATGCAGCCCAGGGACTTGGTACCCTGCATCCTAGCTGTTCTAGCCATGATCAAAATGGGCCAAGGTAAATCTCGGGCCATTGCTTCAGAGGGTGCAGGCCCCAGACCTTGGCATCATCCAAGAGGTGTTGAGGCTGGGAGTGCACAGTAGTTAAGAATTGAGGTTTGGGAACTTCCACCTAGATTTTAGAGGATGTATGGAAATGCCTGGATGTCCAGGCAGAAGTTTGCTGCGGGGGCAGGGCACTCATGGAGAATCTCTGCTAGGGCAGTGCAAAAGGGAAATGCTGGGTGGAAGCCCCAACACAGGGCACTACCTAGTGGAGCTGTGGGAAGAGGTCCATCATCCTCCAGAATCCAGAATGGTAGATCCACCAACAGCTTGTGCTGTGCACCTGGAAAAGCTGCAAACAATGCCAGCCTATGAGAGCAGCCAGGAGGAAGTCCTACTTTGGTGGACTGTTGTCGTACTACCCAAAATGTCCTACTACCCAAGTTGATTTACGTATTCAAGCCCTGTTAAAATGTAATCCCTATTAAAATTGCAAAGGTATTTTTCACAGAAAAAAAAATTCTAAAATTTGTATAGAACCTCCCAAAACTAGAATAGCCACAGCAATCTTGAGGAAGATGGACAAATTTGGAGGCATCACACTTCCTGATTTCAGATTATGTTATAAAGCTGTAGTAATCAAAAGATCATGATATTGGAATAAAAACAGACACATATACCTATTGGCCAGAATAGAGAGCCCATAAATAAACCCACACATTTACAGCCAACTAATTTCCAACAATGGCACCAAGAATACACAATGGGGAAAGGATCGTGTCTTCAATAAATGGTGTTGAATAAACTGGCTATCTATGTGGAAAGGAATGAAATTTGATGCTTGTCTTACATGATACACACAAAATTTTACTCAAAATAATATTAAATGTAAGACCCAAAACCATAAAACTCCTTGAAGGAAACTTTGGGAGAAAGTTTTCTGACATTGGGCTTAGCAGTTATTTTCTGAATAAGACTCCAAAGTACAGGCAACAAAAGCAAAAATAGACAGGTGGGACTACATCAAACTAAAGAGTTCCTGACAAGAAAAGAAAACATTCAAGAACATGAAAAGGCAACCTATGAAATGGGAGAATATATTTGCCAGCCATTTAGCTAATAAAGTGTTAATATCCAAATATATAAAGAACGCATACAACTCAATATCAGAAAAAAATCACCCACTTAAAAAAAGGGCAATGGCCTTGAATATACATTTTTTTCCAAAGAAGACATATAAATGTCTAAAAAAGCACAATATCACTAATATCAAGGAAATGCAAATAAAAAACCCCAATGAGATATACCTTAAACCTGTTAGGTAGCTTCTTACTCAAAGGTTAACCTTCTAACTCAAAGGTTAACAAGTGTTGGTGAGGCTATGGAGTAAAGGGACCCTTCTACACTATTGGCAAGGATATAAATTTATACAGCCATTATGAAAACTAGTATAGATGTTCTTAAAATATTAAAAAATAACACTATCATATATGATCTAGCAATCTCACATCTGGGTGGATATTTAAAGGTAATGAAATCAAGAACTATAAAAGCACTGAGGGGATGGTACTAAACCATTCATGAAAACTTCACCCCAATTACCTCCCACCAGGCCTCACCTCCAACACTAGAAATTACAATTCAATATGAGATTTGGTGGGGACACAGATCCAAACCATATCAAAAATTAATTTTGATAGGGCAGATAAAATATGAGATTGGAAAGGCAAATGTTATTGATTGGGGTGAAGCATCCAAAATATAGAACTGAAAATCCTGGTAAGGACTCCAAGAGATTTTGCAAACTTACTACCAAGATGGTTCCAGAAGCATGGAAAAAACTGATGCCCATCTGCTAAGTGAGGTTGATGTACAAATTTTCTGTTGGTGAAGGAAGACAATAAAATATTCAGAAAAGTGAATAAATAATGTATAAACATATCATGACAATGTTCCAAAGGAAGACTCAGAAAATATCTTTATCACTGTCATAAAAGAATGTGCTAATGAAAGGGCAGCAGCATCATTAAGAAGTTCAGTGGTAGCTATCTTTTTGTTTTGTTTTGCACTGCTCATCATGCAAAAACAAAACAAAATAAAAACATCTAAAAACACTAGCTAGTTTTTTTTGGCTTCTGGAGACACCATAATCTACACCTGAGAATGCTGCTTAGGCCCATATCACAGGCGATATGAAAGGCTGTCAACTCTGAGAAAGACCTAGAGCAGAAAAGTGCTCCTCAGCTATCTCATCACTGACACTCCACTTTTATGGAGTCTATGGTATGCCCGAAGGGGAATATCACACCCTGTGCTACTTTTCTTAAGTTTTTTAATTTTTTTTTTTTTTTTGAAACAGGACCTTGCTCTGTCATCCAGGCTAGAGTTCAGTGGTGCAATAATGGCTCACCACAGCCTTAACCTCCTGGTCTGAAGTGATCCTCCTACCTCAGCCTCCCGAGTAGCTGAGACTACAGGCATGTGCCACCAAGCCCAGCTATTCTTTTATTTGTTATTTTTGGTAGATGCAGGATTTTACCTTGTTGCTCACATTGGTCTCAAACTCCTAGGTTCAAGCAATCTTGCCTCAGCCTCCAAAAGTGTTGATATGACAGACATGAGCCACCGAGCCTGGCCAGTTGTATTTTTATATATCAGTGGCTATCAGAAACATAAATCTAAAAAAATTACTATTACAGTAGCATCAAGAAACCATACACACAAACAGAAAGAAGACAAAATAAATCTCATATAATATTTAACAAACCTTTATATTCAAAATCACAAAAAGATTATTAAGCTATATTTGGAAAACAATATTAAATATTTAAATATTATTTATATTTAATTTTATATTTATATAATGTATTATTTAAATATTAAAAATTTAAATAATACAATTTACAATTATACAAAAAACACCAAAGCCTTAAACAACCAAAATAAAATGAAAGGTCAGTACCTGAAAATTATACAACATTGATGAGAGAAATTAAAGGGGAGCGAAGTAAACATAAGAATGTATCTTACATTCATATACTAGAAAATCCAATCATATAAAGATGCTTATTTTAAATTAAGCTATAGGCCACACCCAGTATAATCATATTTGCCAAAATCAACATACTGGTTCTAAGATACATATGAAAATACCCAGGTCCAAAAATAGCCAAAAAAAATCTTGAAAAAGAACCCTAAGCTTGAAAATTTACTTAACCATACTACTATATTGAAAGACTTGTCAAAAATCTAGAATAATTGAAACAATGTGGGATTGGTGCAAAGATAAACCAATAGAACAATGAAACAGAATAGAGTTCCAGAAACAAACTTTTAGTCATCTAAATATAATAGAAGGGATGGGTTACATAGATAAGATAGACGATGATAAAATGAGGGTGCCATGAGAATTGAGTAAGTAAAATCAGGAGTACAGGTGACATTAAATTCACACAGAATGGAAGATACATGGATTCTTCAGAGACAAACAAGGATTGCATGGGTTTCTTAGATGATGGCTTCTAATTTTTTTTTTATTAAACTAAATGTGAGAAGGGGGTGGATCAGACAGCCTGGGTAAGTTTATACATCCATAAAAAACAAAGCACAAATCTCATTGTCTGTAAGTAGCAGTTATATGTGTCATTAGTGCTATATGGTCATTCTTGTTTGAGCATATAGGATATAGCCAGGTGGGAAGTCCATTCATTGTGTACAATTGGGCGTCAAGGCTGACGGAGCTGCACCATCTGGAGTGCTGTTCATTCCTGTGCACAGAGAGAGATATCTGGATGGTCTCACACCACCAATAAAACCTGCTGGCCCAGAAAGAACACTTTATTTAGACTTTGCTGACAAGAATGGTTATCTAGTTCCACCCCGGAGTCAATCCTATTCTGGGCCAAGAGCAGCGGAAAACCAGAAATATTTTACTAACAATGATAATGACTACCACAAACAAGAAGCTTGGAATTTCAGAGTAACTGTTAACAGAGAAAGAACGAACTAATGAGGAAAAAGTTATGTTGGAGCAGGCAACACCCACCACCTAATATGGATATATAGGGACACTTGTCTTCATAATTGGATTGTAGTTTTCATTACTGCGTAACAGCTTGGTGGAAAAATGAAAAAGCATTCATTTAGAATTATCTTGAGGAAGGATTGTAAATTAATGCAAATGATATTTTTCCCCTGGGCTACTGCAAAGGAAAGATTACAATGGAAGAAACTTTATCACATTCATTTAAAAGTATTACAAGTGTTATGTTTATTAGGATATGCAAGATAATAAACACGGAGGTGGTTGACTGGAAGAAATAGAGGATTCTAGGGACAAGGAGGTCATTTGAGTATTTGCAAAACTTCTGGAACTGACCATAACTCCTATGATACATTATTCTCCACATCCTGAGAAATATGTAGCTAAGGTTGGAAGTTACCCAAGTTAGCTCACAATTTTAATGGGTTTTAATGTTAAGTCAAGTTCTTCAAACCTAATCCTAAACAGGGCAGACCACTGTGTTTCCTCTTTGCTTCCCCATTATTGTAAACCAGATCTGGGACATGTACCATTTCTTTAGTTGAATTACAGATGGGGCTTCTGCTTAGGTTCTTTGCAATTACCGACTTACTTAACATTATTATTTTACCAATTGATCTTTTTGATACCGTAGATCTCAAGTTTTGATTCGTGACTGGTATCTTGAAACTCCCAGGAGATATCATTAGGTCTCCTTCCAGGAGAGTTGAACCAGGCTGCTGATTTTCATATGCATTTATTTGTCATGAAATTTTATCGGTTTCCAGTTTGCCTCTTGTGCTTGCCACCTAATATTTTGTTTGTTACTTGAATACTCTGAGACTTTCCCCCCATGGCATCAAATCATGTCCCTGTTTCTGAATGGATTTATAAATTACACCTTAGATTGATATCTAGCTTGCTGTATTTGGTTTGCCATTTTCTATGAGTAGCCTCTCAGGGTGTGCCTTTTCCTCCATTTCCTGTCAAACTCAATCTCAGTTCTTTGTTACACCAAACTGACTTCTTTTATCAAAGATTCAAATGCTTTTCACATAAAGCCTTTCAAAGCAAGACAGTCATTCTATACATAAGCCAGTATGTTAGAAAAACCACATTTTATACCTACAAAATAAATTTCCAGCAATGAATGAAAGATACACCCTTAATATAACTCAATAATTATAGGAGAGAAAAATACTATACAAGACTAATTGTCCAAAAGGAATTACTGTAGGATAAAACATTTATAAAATTGTATCATATTTTTTGCCAGAAGTATTGCTTTTAATTTTCTTTAAAATAATATTTTCAATATTCTTTCCAGACTAACTTCTCCAAAATTAACAATATGTCAAATATAAAATATGGCAGTTATTTTTGTTTGTTTTGCCCTTCATCATAGTGCTTTATCAACTCTAACTTCGTTTTCTACATTTTCTTAGATGTTTGTGTTTGCATGCAGTTGTGTGTATGTGTGTGTTTGTTTTAAAACAGTACTGACAGTGCTAAGTAGAAGCTAGCGTGGTACTAAGTAGGCACTAAACATATTTTATTTACTATGATAATGAATTTGGAGATAATAAAAAAACCTATTCGATCACTTCTTTTATATGATTTGACGTTTTAAAAAGACTAATTCAGAAAATATTTTGATACTGTATAAGATGACAGTGTTAAAAAACTGGATGGTCAATGCCATGTGTAAATAGTTTAAGTATCATTTGTTTAGTCCGTTCATTTTTTTTTCTTTGTTTTCTTTGAGACAGGATCTCACTCTGTTACCCAGGGTAGAGTGCAATGGTGCAAAGACAGCTCACTGCAGCCTCGACCTCCAGGACTCACGTGAACTCCCGCCTCAGCCTCTCAAAATGCTGGGATTACAGGCATAAGGCACCACACCCAGCTCTATCATATTTAAATACTGTGTTTCTTGGTTATATTTTAAATTTAGATAAAAGGCATTGTATATGTTGTCATAAACACAAAAACTATGCCAACATGTTTTATATCAAATTATTTCAATTTCTAGTTCACAAAATGGAGTTTCAAGTTCAAGGAAGTAGTTGGCAAGAACCATAGATAACTTCTAAGCTAGAGACAAATTAAGAAAAACACATTAAAAAAAAACTTACTTATTAGAGTTCTGTAAATCATCACTGTTCTTCATCTAATCATATAGTATTAACTAAGATTACTAAATAATCTGATGTGAAATGCTTATGATATTTATGTATTTAGTGTCAGCATGTGTAGTGCCATGTAGGAAAGCTCTATCTCAATAATGTATTTGAAATCACTGACGAAGGCCACATTCAGTACCTAGGGAAAAGGCTATTGTTCTAAGTTGAAGAGAGTGGTGTGATTCCTGGGAATATTTAAGAATGTTCTATTTTTTGTTATTTAAAAATAACCTTGTTACTGTTCTTCTATTAAAATGCATTTCCGTTTTCCAGAGATAAAATCATTAATGTGGATTCATAATTAATAATGAAATGACTTCAAGATCTATTGTCAAGTTTTAAAAAGTATCAAGATACTGATGAATTTGATTGAATGAATGAAAATATTTACTGTTAGGAGAAACATAAATAAAACACACATCTTTATGCATTATGGTTTTTAAAATTCATAGAAAAATAGGAGTGGAAAGTCATTTACCAAAATGTTATATATTACAATAATAATTCCTTAAGCCTACAAAAGTAGGTTGGGTGGAGGTAAGAGAGGTTTTTAAAATCTTATTATTTGTATTAGTATTATGAGAATGAATTGTGAGTAGGTAATAAAACATAACATTTAAAAATGCTTACAGTATTTTAATTCCTAGTTCTTTAGAAACATAAAATAAAATTTCAAAATTTTCCTAAAAATAACAAATTACATAAAAGTAACTTCATTGAAAATAGAAATGCTTAGTGAGGATTACATTTACCTCAGAATAAAATTTCTTACATAAAAATTATTAATGAAAAAGACTATTTTCTAAATACTGTTACAAGGCAATCAATATTTCCAGGAGTCTCTGAGAGCCCACAGCTTTCTCAATTATTCTTCCATTGATCCACTTGAAAAACATTATTTTCTCTAATAATTCTATGTGAACATAACTATATTATTCCCTTTACCTGAATGACCTCTTTAATCCTGCTTTTCTTTTTAGGATACATAATGAAAAATTGAACATTCAGGAAATACAATTCATGTTATAAGGCTTTGTAGATCAGCACCTATGATCTACAAAACCATAGATGTTATGTATATATTTTTAAACAAAATATTTATCATTAAATAATTAACTTAGTTTAATAAATTAATAGTTAACTTAGTTTAATAAATAATTATTTATCAAAGTTAGTTAAAATAATAACCATTTATTTTATTAAAATATTAATGGTTATTTACTTTGTTTTCATTTTAATAAGTATTTAATATTTTATGAACAAATATTTTCTACTTTTTATTGCTTCCCAGTGTATGAACTTTTTCACCAAGAATTATTACACTTTTTACTTCCTTTAAGTATTAAAATAATTTTCCATTAATTACAAGTATATTTATTCCATGTACTTTACAGAATAAATATTTAGATAGGAAAATTTGTTAGAGCACTCCAAACTACAACTGTCTATAATACCTCAATATAAAACAATTTCACTGTGCTTTTCTTGTGTTACCATTGATTATTAAAATACTGTGGATAAAGGAAAACAATTAGTACATAACAATGTGGTTGGCAAAATGCTTGATATGGAGATCTTGAAGAAGTTGGTAAATTCTGTAAAACGTATTTTGAAAAAATGTTTGAATATTTTGAACAATTCAACATTTGAACTTAGGAACAAACATTAAAAATAGAAGCCAAAATGTAAACTGCTTAATTTTATTGCCCTAAAAACATAATTTTTCTAAAGAAGTGAAAATAAATTTAAATAATCCTAATGCTTCTGGCACCTCTTCAAAATCTAAGATGTCCATTAATTGTGATAATAATGACTAATATTTGGTGAGTACCTATCATGTGCCAGACACTTTTGTATTGATTCTGTCTTGAGTCAATGACTCTTAATTCTTACAACAAACTTGTGATGTAAATACTTTTTGATGCAAGGCCATATAAATATTCAAATACTTTTTGCTGTTTTAAGCATGAGAAAACCAAGGTACAGTATGGCTTCAGGGCTGTCTCCAGACCTTCTGGCTTAATGTTTCCAACTTGCCCCTTGGGATTTATGCTTCTCCATTCTCCACCCTACTCTGTGACTTGAGAAGTCCCTTGCCCATGTTTTCTGATTGTTTTCTATAGAAGGCATGGCCAGGAGATAAAGACAGGAGGAGAATGGGATCACGGTATTCATTCTTCCTCCCCGTTTTTCTGCTATGGCACTACATATTGGCTGATTCAGTCATCTGGAAGCCAGTCACAACTCTAGTCAAAGCAGTGTTTTAGCCAAGGTTCTCAAGAAAGCAGAACTTGTGGCAATAATATGTTGTGCGCTTAAGTAGAGATGTTTAATTCTGTTGAAATACGATGGAATAAGACAAGGCAGGATTGAAAACTAAGAACATGCATTAGCAAGCAGGACACAACTATAGCAAGAATGGCTAGTTGCTTCGTCTCCCTGGAAATCTTTAGAGAAGTTGTACAGTAGAGGAGACGGAAAGGAAGTTTACCTGTTGTTCCCATCTGTCTTATGCCCAATAATCAATGTTTAATTCATACCAATCAACTTGCAAACTTCTAGATTGCATTACCTGCTCCCTTGGAAGCAATTGGAGACATCACATCTCACACCTTGCAATGAGGAACTTCAACTGAGTCTAAAAATCATGGACTCATTTTCAGTTCTTCTGTTAAAAGTAGATTATTGGTTCTCATTTCCAAAGACTGTCTCACTGCTCTCTCTCTCTTTATTACTTTTCTTTGAGACATAGTCTTGCTCTGTCACCTAGGCTGGAGCACAGTGGCACGATCTCAACTCACTGCAACCTCCACCTCCCAGGTTCAAGCGATTCTTCTGCCTCAGCTTCCCGAGTAGCTGGGATTACAGGCATGTGCCACCACGCACGGCTAATTTTGTATTTTTAGTAGAGATGGGGTTTCACCATGTTAGCCAGCCTGGTCTTGAACTCCTGACCTCAAGTGATCCATCTGCATTGGTCTCCCAAACTGCTGAGATTACAGGTGTGAGCCACTGTGCCCGGCCTTCCATATCTCTTTTCAGTGCTACCTTTGACTCAAAAATGCTTACCTTGCTGTCAAATAGTTCTCTATGGTGGCCTTGAAAAGTATGTTTAAACTATAAATAATGCTATGTTTGTATTATTTAAAGTTTAAAACTTCTGGAAAAGTTTAAACACTTTCACAAACAAATACATTTCATAGGATGACTTTTAGCATATAAATAATTCATAGCTTTTTTTGTATATCAACTTATGAACCTAAAAGTATGCTATGCGTGTAGCCACCTCCTCAATTAGTTTATAATATCATCCCTGTATACCAATATATTTTAAATTGTGACTGGTTAATGACTTTCATGATTCTCTTGGGGTGCTGGTAAATGCAAATTCATGTAGGAAAAAAGGAAAACATCTACAGAACATTGGAGGTGAGAACCAATGATCTACATTTAACAAAAGAACTTCAAAAGATTCTGATACACAATAAACTGTTTAAAACCACAATAATAAGAAACGTTATTGACATTTACTTATGTGGGCATCGACTGATATAAGACTTTTAGAAAAATATGAATACTTCCTTAACTGTATATTTCAACATGATCTACAGTTGTTTGAAGACATGAACATTCTTCATATCTTCAGCATTAAAGTGAAAGCCCCAATTTTAAGATATTTTGAGAGGAATGCTCAGATTTTAATTATCAAGCTATTTTAAATAACAGTGACTTCAAAAGTTTGCTTAACCCACTCTTCTTTGTAAAAAAAAGGAAAGCATTTATTGACAAGATCTCTTTCAATTATTGGTGTAATGAATAATTTTATGTGTTGACAGGACTGGATTTAAGGATAACTAGACAGCTGGTAAAACTGTCTAGGTGTGCCTGTGAGGGTCTCTGGGGAAGAAATCAGCATTTGGATCAGTAAACTGAATAAAGAAGCTCCACCCTCACTTATGTAGATGGGCATCTTCCGATCCATTGAGGACTTAGAACAAAATGAAAGAGGAAGGGTGAATTTGCTTTCTCTTCTGGAACTAGGACATCCATCTTCTCTTGCCCTTTAAAATCAGAACTCCAAGTTCTTGGGCCTTCATATGTTAGGACTTGCATCAGTGGCCCCTCCAAGTTCTCAGACCTTCAGCTTCGGACAGAGAGTTACACCATTGGCCCTTTGGATTCTCCAGCCTTTAGAGACGGAATAACACACCATCAGCTTTCCTGGTGGCAAGGAGGTGCCATCTTGAACCAAGATAGCGCCCTCTCTGGACATAAAATCTGTGGGCTCTTTGTTCATGGACTTTCCAGCCTTCAGAACTGTGAGAAATAAATTTCTGTTGTTCATAAGCTACTCAGTCTATGGTATTTTGTTATCGCAGCTAAATGGACTAAGACAATTGGAAAGTAAAATTTCCAAGTCTTCAAGTGTTAATTCTCTTACGGAATTCTAGTTAATCTTGGTCTTCAAAGCTATGGTAATGTGCATTACTGTTGTTGCATGAAATATAGATCTATTAATTTCTGAATATAAAAAGGAATTCAAGAATCTTGTGGCAATTATGTTGTTACATATTTAAAAATTGCCTCTCCATCCTATCTTCCTCCAAGTAGATTTGTACCACTCTGTAATACTGAAAAATTCCAATTTTGTTTTACATTTTTAACTGACATTCTAAGTGTTTCGTTTTGTATTTTTTTAAAAAAATCTCTCACTAAGGCTACTGTAAGTAGTTTGTTATTTGCTTTTTGTGTTTTAGCTATCTTATCAGTATTAGTCTAGGCTCTTCTACTGATTCTCACTTTGAGTTTCACCCTTGAGCCCTGTGATATCTAAATTTATGCTCAGTGCCTCTTTGTGATATCTACTGTGGAATTAGAGTAATCATCTTAACAACTGAAAGGTCACTCTCTAAATAGAGTATTTCAAGCAGCAGTTGTCTTGAATTCCCACTACAGATGCTTCTTTACCAACTCTTTTAAGAGCAGGCTGTCAGCCAAACATGGCTTGTGTGTGATGAAACTTCATGGATATGTGTCAGACATTTGAAAATCTGGCATTCATTTAATATTTTTGATATTGTGAGAAGTCTATCTTCACATGCCTCTGACATGTTTAATGAACCTATCAAGTACCAGGCATTAATTTTTTATAACCTGTACAGAATTGACAGGTGTCAGGGGCTATAGTGGCAAATATACAATATACTATTTACACAAAATATTAATTGTCTCTATAGATAATCATAGAACCAATGTTTATTTCTACACAGTGCTTATAATTGAATAAGTATTTTAGTTACAACTGGAAGTAAAATAGGTAATATTCTGTAAATGTCAGTAAAAATGTTACCCTTAAGGGGAATTGTATGAGCTCTCTATATCTATATAGCAGTGTATTTCTATTATGAAAAAAAAAAAAACAAAACTACCAGTGGAATGAAAAGCAAAGCAAAACAGATCAAATAAGCAATAAGCAGAAACTTGGTTTCCTTATCATGTTAGGAACATCTATGTCTCAGATTTGTATTAGAAAGAAGGGTTGATGAAATCCAGTTGATGAAATCTGGAATCCAGTATCTATTCAGTTTTTAGCTTTGTAATTTCTTTTTAGATTAAAATTATCTTTTCCAGAGGTTGAACCAAGGCAGTAAACAAAATTCCACGTCCTTATTATACCTTACTATTAAGATTTTACAGCTGATGACTCATCTCCTATAACACTTTGGGGAAAATGAGGAGCCCCTAAGGTCATCTTATTGTGTTTTTGAAAAGTATATATTCAGTGAAAAGAAGCAAAGCCCCCAAATAAAAGACAGTGACCAAGATGTCTTTGTATGTTTTTTTCGTGGTGGAGTTGGGTACGTAATTTGGGTTGTGAAGCTTGTGCTGAAGTAGCAGAGCAGAAATAATTACATTCTTAGAATTTGTTCTTTTTCAAGCATCTGTGGAATAACAAATACCAATTATTATTCACTATTCAGTTCCATAAACCATGTATTTAATAAAAAACCTTCTATATTTTAGGAAGAAGAAACCAGTATGCTCTAGTTTTTACTGATATTCTGAGCTAAGGATTTCCTAAGTTTTTATATAACATTAAGAATAGTTTGTCTGTAGTATATATTATTGTATTGGCCATTCTTGGTTGATTTGCCCAGCTGACAAGTAATATGTTCTTTCAAAATGCAGATTCATCTCTCTTTCTTTTTTTCTGTCTTTTCTGTTTTCTCTCTCTGTCTCTCAAAGTAGGGGTACAGTGTTGATTGTTTTGGCCTAGAATTTAATACAGGATCATGCATGAAATTTAATTGCCTTGCCCCTGCTTCTATTCATCCTGAAATAGTTCTTCAACTGTCCTGTGTTTTATATGATTTACTTATTTTTAAATTTTTGGAAATTTTTATTTAATTATAATTTTTAATATTTGTTTTGTTCTATTTTATCTGTTGTCCTTTGTCTACTCTTATCTTTCTTTAAAAAAATTTATCTTTTTCATCTATTTTTCTTATCATAGTTGATTGTGATTATTAAATTTTTATCCCTTTCACTTTTGTCTTTATATCCAAACTGATTTTATTATTGTGTTTTAGTTATTTTAGAGTTTTGTCACTTTATTTTATAATTCTCCCTGTTCTTCAATCATCTTATTCTGATTACTGCTGTTTTTTTCAAAGCTTTCTTCTTTTTCTTTATTTTTTTTAGGTAGTTTTGAAATATTTGTTAGAGTTTTTTAGGCTTTTTTGTTCAAATGTCTTTCTGGCAATTCCTTGTTATTAATAGGTATTTTTTTCTTAACTTTTTTACAATGACAATTGTTAATTATTGTCTTGGTCCCTTTAGGCTTTTCTGAAAAAAGTCCATAAAATGGATAGCTTATAAACAACAGAAATGTATTTCTCACATTTCTGGAAGCTGAGAAGTTTATTACCAAGTTACCAACAGATTCCCTGTCTGGTGAGAGCTTGCTTTCTGATTCATAGCTGGCCATCTTTTCACTGTAACCTCACATGGTGAAAGGGACAAGACAACTCTCTGCATCCTCTTGTATAAGGGCACTAATCCTATTCACGAGATTTATAAACCTAATCACCCTCATGTCCTAATAACCTTCCAAGGTCCTGCCTCCTCATATTATCACATTGGTGATTAGTTTTTAACGTATGAATTCTGTGGGGACACAAACATTCAGGCCATAGCCTTTGATCTGAACTAATACTTTCTGTTATTTACATTTATAGTACATAATTTTCCCATAGGAGGAGCAGACCAGAAAATTATGTTGAGTTTCATGTTTCTAAAGCTCTCTCTTCAGTTACTATTGTGAAGTTATGTAAGATGGCAATTATACTCTTAGATCAGTCACCTCTTCTGTGGCTTCCCACACTTTTAGCTGCACTTCTTCTGTCTCCTGATTGTTCCATTCTTGTGTAATTTGTATTCTATTTCTATCTGTTTTAACTCAATGTAGGGCTGAAAAAATGATTTTGTCCAGAAGCAATATAGATTTTATTAACTTTGCAGTTTCACAGGCTGCAAGCAACTTCATCTCTCTGCAACCTTCTACAATCCATTTACACTCACGTTTTTGTTTGTGAAACCACTTATGATTTAGTTGTCTCACCTCCAATAGGCCCAGCATCCTTTCCTGTCAATAGATTTGCCAACTCTAGGGTCCATTGGTGTGTATTCCTTCCACAAAGTTACTGCTATCACCTGTATCTGTAGTTATTGATGGGTTTTAACAATCACCGCTTCACATATAGGAAGTTGGTTGGGATACTTTGTCACCTAAAATTTTAAGAGATGTTGCCAGTGAATTATCAGTTTTGCTGTCATGGTCATGGTTGTTCAATTTAATTTTATGTGAGAATTTGGGGAGAAATGGAAAGACAATGGGAGGCCATGTGGCTCTTATCACCTTCTTCCCTAGATCTCCTATTCCATTTTAAACCAACTCCTAACTGGCTTTTACTCCTCCAAATCATTTAATGTGCCTTTGCCTGAATCTCCAATGATTTGCATGTGCTATTTACTATGTTTCAATATTAGGCCACTTCTAGTACTACCTATCTTCACTATTTGACATAATCACCTTATCCTGTGAAAACAGTCTTCTCTTGGCTCCCTTATTTTAATTGCTGTCATTGCTGTTTCCGCTACCTTGTAGACCACTCCTTTTCACTTTCATTTTCTTGTTCCATCTGTTTTCCGCATATCTTCAAGATGGGGAACATGATGACTCCATATATTATTCTCTCCTTTGCGTTTGCGTATCCTTGCGATATCCTGAAATCTCTTGGCTTCAAACAATTATGTATGTTGAAGATGTTGATTTTTACATCTCCATTTCTGATCTTTCCCACCTGAACTGAACTTGTGTCTGACTATCTGCATGACATATTTTTGGATGTTAATACATGCTTCAAAGCATATAAGTTCAAAACCGAACTCATGATAGATCTTCCAAAACCAACTACACCCCAGTCTTCACTTCTATTATGGGAAATTCTACCCTTCCAGTCAGTAATTCCAAAGAGCTTTAACTCTTCTCCCTGACCCTAATATCCATCAATCTGCAAGTATGGTTTGTTCTAGCTATATGTACAAAAACCAATTGCTTTTTACATCTCCTCTGAGACCACCATTGTCTCTTGCCTCCTTCCTGATATAAACAGATTACATCATTGTTTGCCTAAAATTTTTTCTAAATATAATTCCCAGATGGGTCAAGTTTAGGCATAATTCAAGTCAATCTTCTGCTCATAAAACTTCAAATGATTTTATGTGTCACTAACTTCCTTGAAATGATTTATAAGGGTCCATACAAATTATCCCCTTCTTCCTCAACAATCTCAAAACCTAATACTGTCAAATTTGCTGGCTGTATTTCAACTGTATTGGCCTCCTTGTTCATTCATGAACATAGTAAGAACACACAAAAATATCATCTGAATAAATAAATATGTATGTAACACTTCTGAGTTATTACATGTCACGCACCTTTTAAACACTTTTAATATGTACATGTTATGCACATAGTTCATATTTTCCAAGGAATAGAGATTTATTTAATATACTAAGGAGAAAACCACCAGGATAGTAATTTATTCAAATAGAATTTGAAAAAGTATGAGCATTGAAGAAAGAATGTTGGCGTTAAGATCACATAGTCAGATCCAAAGATATTTAGTATACTGCAAGGCAATAATAATCTTAAAATTATTTGAAGTTTATTTTTTAACTGAATAGCTTGCATTTCTAGTGAACACATTTTAATACACCTTTACAGAGTAAATAGTTAACAAAGTACATCCTCTAGAGAATTTAATAATCCTGAAGTTCATCAATAAGTCAAGGCTCCAGTCGGATACTTGAAATGTCACTCAACCACCCTTTTGCATTATTTTCAAGTTATTGAAATATTTCTTAACAATGAATATACTTTTAATGCACACTTTAAGGTTGTGGAAACTGAGGAATGGAATGACTGGATCACTTGCCCAAGATCACTTGTGAGTAAAGGTCAGAGTCAAGGTTTGAATGCAGAAATGTGGTTCCAGAGACATTTCTCTTAATAACGATAGGATGCTAACACAATTTTGCAATAAGTCACCCTAATTGAAAAGTGAAGTTCAGATAAACTGAGGGAACAACAACAACAACAACAAAAAAGCCTACAAAACACAGTGATTTAAAGGACAAAAAGTGTCCTTCTTTCCTATGTCACTGTTCAGGGCAAGGGATGTTCATTTTAAGGTCACCCATGTTGTTACTCTCCAGTAACTTTTCCCCTAGATGGGGAAAAGTCCATGGAGGAGTGCCTGTGTGGATATGAAATTTTTATGCACCAGTCAAAACACATATCACTGCAACTATTTTTTCCAAACAAAAATTTTTGGTGTGACCTTGTCTAACTGCAGGAATCAGAGAACTGTCATTTAGCTATAGGCATAGAGTAAGGAGTAGAGATGAATATTGTTTAACAACTAGTAATTTAAACTACTTTTATACATATTGACTTGAAACTTGTTACTTAACTTAATCATATATTATTAACATCTCCCCATGTTCACAAATAAATATATTTACAATAATTTTAACCTTTTGATAGTTTTATTATTTTAAAAATCTCTATATTATTTCATTATATTTCTACTGTTGGTCTTTTATATTTTTCTGAATTTACCTCACTAAGAGTGCTGCAATAGATAGCCCTACAGCTAAACCTTTGAATACATTCATAAAATCCTTTTGGAATAAAATTTATAAACGTGAGATTGTGGGCAATGCCCTGTACACATTTATATTTTACATTTTGCTAAGTATGGTCTCACTATCAAAGCAAGAGTGCTCTTCTTTAAGTACACCCTTATTGAAACTACACAGAATAATTTTTAAGATTTTTATATTTGGTCATTTGACTGGGGAAATATTATATCTTCTTATTTTTATCTATACTTAATGCCATTGACATTAATTAATTCATTAATTTCCCCAAGCAATCATTGTAGTTTTTCTCTTGTGAATTGATGTTTTATCACATTTTCCTTTGCTGGAAGGTCACTATTTTTAAGTGCTCTTTTATGTTTATATTTATATAAAAATATTATTAATTCTTTATCTTAAAAACTGCAGTTGTTTATCCCAATTTTTAAATTTTTAATGTATTTTTATAGGTAATTTAGTATTCTGTCAACTTAAGTGTCACAGAATACCAAAAAGACACCATATACAAATATATACATAAATATTTATTAGGGTAAATAAATTGTTAATATTATTTTATGCTTTATTTACAAATATTAAAATTATTTTCATAACCATCAGTATATATTTCTCTAGTGGATTATCTTCGTGGTCCTTGCTCTTTATTCCTCTCTATATCCATGACCTTTGCCATATGACTTTGCTGTATATGGCATATTTTATTTTTGAAAGTTGTCTTTCCACAATAACATGTTTCACCTTCCGTGCACTGGTACAAAATGATTTTGCCACCTTTCGTCAAGAGGTGAATTCTACTTCTTCTCTCATTGAATCAAGTCTGGCCTAATAGCCATCTTAGAATCAATAGAATGTGGCAGATTATACACATCATGACTTCCAGGGCTAGGACAGAAAAGTGCACGCAGCTTCTGACTGATTCTCACTGGATGTTTTCTTTGGAGCAAGAAATTCCTACGTAGAAATCTGATGCCTCTGGAAACATATGGTGCAGAGCTGGCCATATCTAGGCATTCTGGTTAATAGTGCCAGCGGAGAACAAACTTGCTGCCATCTTAGTGCTAATGTCTGACAGTCTCATCCAGCCAACATGGATCTTCAAGGCGAGGCAACTCACCAGCTGAGCTGCACTCAGTGCACCCAGATAACACCAGGAAAAGTAGAAGAATCATCCAGCCAGCCTGACCTATAGTTCAGATATTCAGAATCCATGATGTATTATAAAATGTTGGTTGTTTTATGCCATTATTGGGACCAATTTGTTATGAGGTAGTGAAAACTACAATATAACATCTTCTCAATTTGACTCCATTTGTCTTTTTTGATTAATAGGTTGTTATCAGACATAACACAAGATGTTTAACAATTACTTACATATATATGCTTGTTTTTTTTGTCCTTCTAAGGACATCTCCATTAGAAGGATGTACCTGTGTTAGTCCACTGTTTTCAACTAGGTGGGGAGGCATACATATCACCAAACTGGTGCAACTAAGCTCAGCAGATAAGCCTAACTTACAGTGCAGAACCAGTCAATGAACAGCTACATGCATCAGCCCATTAACCCATAGACCCTTGAGCAAGCCCAGCTAGAATCAGCAGACAGCAATCAGGTTTGCCTGAACTCTAGCCAATGTGTTTTGTTTTGATTTGTTTTGTATTCTAGTAATACCTGACTGGTACATATTCCAATAAGATTTCTTACTAATCATAAGTTATTTGAGGTCAAAGACTTCGATATGTTATTTTATTGTATTCAACATACTCCTTCGAACATAAGAAAACTCATTAAATTTGTTTAACTGAATTTACGGTGTCTTATATCACAGTATATTCAATTTTAAACATCTATATTTTTCTCCAGCTTTAAAAGCAAGTAATTGCATATGTTTAGCTATGCCCTTGGTTTTATTCTAACAATGGCAATACATGTTTATGAATATAGTTAAATGGTATTTAGGGTGTACAGGCAGCTTAAGCAAATTATTCTGGATAATGTAGAGCAACATAAGTCAGCAAAACTGCAATCCAATCAGTGTAGTATGTAAAGAAATTTAAGATTCACTAAAATTTGCAAAAAAGATTGTCATGATAAATAGAATCTAAATGCTTACAGCTTGTGTGTAATATAAATATCTCTTTTAGAGGGAGAGATAGAAGTTAAAGCTTAAAGATTTTGGTTTAATCTTCATTATACCAAAAAATAGAGGCAATTTAGGCAAGTTGTATAGTATATCTTTATCTTCATTTTCTTATTAGCTTTTAATAGTACCTTCCCTTCTGCATGTAGATTTCTTTGTGTATGTGTGTAAGTGTGATGAAGATAAGTGAGTAAAGACCGTAGTAAAGCAGGCACAATTCCTCCTTTGAAGGTAAGATGGACATTGTTAAGGAAAGTGATAATGTGGTTAGAAACTGTTTTTTCTCAACGTCAAAGCACTTGCATATCATTTGTGTTTCAACAATGCAGTTTTGTAAATATATTGATGAACATAGACTCCCCAAATCTGTTACTCTATGCTGACCCCAGAGAAATTCAGGAAAAATCTTGACTCTAAAAAAGAGCTGTTGACATTGCCTTTACCCATATACTGTGTGAGGTAGGCATCCCCCCGACCTCCATTTGTTTTGGGTTCTCTGCAGGACAGAGCACTCTTAAAAGCTGGCTGAGTGGAGCTTTATTTCCTTATTCAACAGATGTATCTTGTGAAGACATCCAAAGTTAGTGGTAGAGCGTCGTCAGACTTGATGAAATGATTGTATTTTTCCACTAAGTCTAGGTATGTTCTTGTGAACCCAATTCTTCAAAGTTTTAAATGTTCAACAAAATTGATAAGGCTATCTAGCATCAGCTACAAACGTAGTAGCACGAATCAACATATTTATATTGCAATCTAGAGGCAAGTTTTCTAACTAGAGCAGAAACCATACGATAATATAAATATTTACTGTGGAAGAGATTAGACTAGAAATTAATGTACGTGATTAAAAATTTAAAAAGCAGAGGCTTAGTGCTTTCTACTTTACCATGATTCTTTCAGTGTCTAAAATCCATTTGAGAGAATTAAAACTCAATTTGAAGTCATTCCCTGCCTGTTATTCATGGGAGCATATATTTTTTTTTCCAAATGCACCAGTAAATGTACCCCAGTTTACAAAAAAAAAGGCCTTGTCTTCTCCCAAGGAGAATAATATTTAATACTCTCCGGTAATTTAGAATATTTTAGAAATATGAGAAACATTAAATAATAAAATGTCTTCACTCTGGATTTTTCTTAATTTCTTTAGCTCTCCCTTAGCTATCTCTTGTAAATTAAAATTTTATATTTTCATTGTGACTAAAATTTATATATTACTGGCATCTTACTGTTAAATTTAATTTGGGTTCTATTAAAACACACAATCCACTCTCTTTGGTATATGTATTATACACTATAAGAACGACTATCTATGCTAAGTTAATTTCCTTGCAATTCTTGATTTCCAGTCTTCTGCTCTTATTTCTGCATTGATAAATCACTATCCTGATTGTAACCCTCTTTCTTGTAGGTTTTCTAACATTGATATTGTAAGACAGCATTCTATAGTTTGCTATTCTACAATTTATTTTATTAGTAACTTTGGCTTCCCCAGAGAATCTGCCTTAACTGAATATGGGGTGCAGTAGTAATTTCCCCAGTTTTTTCCCTCAGATTATTAGTATCCAATCAATCTTTGTTTAAAAAGAAATTTTATTTTTTTATTTGAGATTCAAGGGTACATGTGCAGAATTGTTACATTGGTATATTGCATAATGCTTAGGTTTGGAGTACAATTGATCCTGTCACCCAGGTAGTGGGCATATTATCCAATAGATAATATGGCCCTTCGCCCCTCCTGCCTTCTCTAGTAGTATCTGGTGTCTACTGTACCATCTTTATGTTCGTATGTATACAATGCTTAGCTTCCACTTATAAGTGAAAATGTGGTATTTGGTTTTCTGTTCTTGCATTAATTTGCTTAGTATAATGGCCTCCAGCTGCATCTATGTTGCTGCAAGGGACATGATTTTGTCATTTTTGATGGCTGCATAGTATTCCACGATGCATATGTGCAACATTTTCTTTGTCTAGCCCACCATGGATGGACACCTTAGTTGATTCCATGTCTTTGCTATTGTGAATAGAGCTGTGATAAACATATGACTGCATGTTCTTCTGCAGAATGATTGGTTTTCTTTTGGATATATGCCCAGTAATAAGATTGCTGGATCAAATGGTAGTTCTGTTTTAAGTTCTTTGAGAAATCACCAAACATCTTTCCACAGTGGCTGTACTAATTTGCATTCCCACCACAGTGTATAACCATTCTCTTTTCTCTTCATTCTCACCAGCATCAGTTGTTTTTTGACTTTTTAATAATTACCATCTTACTGGTGTGAGATGGTATCTCATTGCAGTTTTGATTTGCATTTCTCTAATGATTAGTGATGAGCATTTTTTCATGTTTGTTGGCTGCTTCTATGTCTTTTCTTTAAAAATTGATTTAAAGGAATTTTTGTTTTTGTTTTTGTTTTGTTTGTTTATATTTCTTCTGAAAAAAAAAAGGATACATGTGCAGAAGGTGCACGTTTGTTACACAGGTATACGTGCACCATGGGCTGCTGCATCTATTGACCTGCCTCTAAGTTCTCTCCCCTAGCCCCCTACCCCTCAACAGGCCCTGGTATGTGTTGTTCCCCTCCATGTGCCCACGTGTTTTCATTCTTCAACACCCACTTATGAGTGAGAACATGCGGTGTTTGGTTTTCTGTTCCTGTGTTAGTTTGCTGAGGATGATGGTTTCCAGCTTCACTGGGAAGTGTTAGTTCATGTTTTTATTAGTCAGGGTTCCCTAGAGGGACAGAACTAATGGAATATATATATATATCCATATATGTATACCATTGGGTACATATAGCCCATGAATCAGGGTGTCTGTGTGTGTGTGTGTATATATATGTTTTACATATATACATACATATAAAATGTGTGTGTATATATATGTTTTACATATATACATACATATAAAATGTGTGTGTATATATATATATAAAGTGTGTATATATAGGGGAGTTTATGAAATATTATAAATTGGGTGTGTGTATATATATTTATGAGTTAAGTATTAATTTAAATGATCATAAGGTCCCACAATAGGCTGTCTGAAACCTAAGGAGCAAGGAAAGCCAGTCCAGGTCCCAAAACTGAAGAACTTGGAGTCCAGTGTTCAAGGGCAGGAAGCATCCAGCACGGGAGAAAGATGTAGGCTGGGAGACTAGGCCAGTCTCTCCTTTTTGTGTTTTTCTGCCTGCTTTGTATTTGCTGGCAGATGATTAGATTGTGCCCTCCAGATTAAGGGTGGATCTGCCCTTCCCAGCCCACTGACTCAAATGTTAATCTCTTTTGGCAACACCCTCACAGACACACCTAGGGTCAATACTTTGCATCCTTCAATCCAGTCAAGTTGACAGTCAGTATTAACCATCATAATGTTCTTTGCCCATTTTTAATGGGGTAATTTTTGTTTTGCTTGCTGTTTTGTTTAAGTTTCTCATAGATTCTGAATATTAGACCTTTGTCAGAGACATAGTCTGCAAATTTTTTTTTTTCCTGTTGTAGATTGTTTACGTTGTTGATAGTTCCCTTTTCTGTGAGGATGTTCTTTAATTTAGTTAGGTCCAACTTATCCATTTGCATTTTT
The DNA here is from genome assembly GCF_028885625.2 of Pongo pygmaeus. Lineage (NCBI taxonomy): Eukaryota > Metazoa > Chordata > Mammalia > Primates > Hominidae > Pongo > Pongo pygmaeus. The sequence continues at coordinate 27,036,634 of NC_072377.2, forward strand.
GTTACAATTTTTTTTGAGGCTTTAGACATTTATTCTTTGGGAAGGCCAATGTAAAGTAGGGTATTTACTAAGTTTTCTTCTAGGAATTTTATAGTTTGAGAACTTCCATCTAAATCTTTAACCCATCTTCAGTTAATTTGTGTACATGCTGAAAGCTAACGGTCCAGTTTCATTCTTCCATATATGGTTAGCCAGCTGTTCCAGCACTATTTATTGACTAGAGAGTCTTTTTCCCATTGTTAGTCTTTGTCAACTTTGTTGAAGATGAGATGGTCGTAGGTATGTGGTTTTATTTCTGGTTCTCTATTTGTTTTATTAATCTATTTGTTTTTGTACCAGTACCATCTTGTTTGGGTTACTGGAGCCTTATAATATGGTTTGAAGTTGAGTAATGTGCTGCCTCTGGCTTATTTCACTTTGTTTAGGATTGCTTTGTCTATTCAGGCTCTTTCTTGTTTCTACATGAATTTTGGAATAGCTTTTTTTCTAATTCTGTGAAGAGTGATGTTGGTGGTTTGATAGAAATGGTATTGAATCTAAATTGCTGTGGGCATTATGGCCATTTTTATGATATTGATTCTTCCAGCCCATGAGCATGGGATGTTTTTCCACTTATTTGTGTCATCTCTGATTTCTTTCAGAAGTGTTTTGTAGCTCTCCTTGCAGAGATCTTTTGTGTCCTTGGTTAGTTGTATTCCTAGGAATTTCATTTTCTTTATGCCTATTTTAAATGAGATTGTGTTCTTAATTTGACTCTGAGCCTAGATGTTGTCAGCGTATAGAAATGTTACTGATTTTGTATATTGATTTTGTAACCAGAAACCTTATTAAAATCATTTATCAGTTCTAGTAGCCTTTGGCAGAGTTTTTAGGGTTTTCTAGATATAACATCATGTCTTTAGTGAAGAGTGAAAATTTGCTATATTTTCCTGTTTAAATTCAAATTATTTTCTCATCTGAATACATTTTTTTTCTGCCTCTTGCCTGATTGCTCTGGCTAGGACTTCCAGTACTATGTTGAATAGGAGTGGTGAGAGTGGGAATCCTTGTCTTGTTCCCATTCTTAAAGGGAATGGTGCCAGCTTTTGCCTGTTCAGTATGATGTTGGCTGTGTGTTTGTCATAGATGGCTCTTATTATTTTGATGTATGTTCCTTCAATGCCTTGTGTGTTGAGGGTTTTTAATCACAAAAAGATATTGGGTTTTAACAAAAGATCTTTCTGTGTCTGCTAAGATGATCATATGGTTTTTGTTTTTAATTATCTTTATGCAGGGGACTCACATTTATTGATTTGCATATGCCAAACCAACCTTATATCCTAGGTATAAAGTCTACTTGGTTGTGGTGAATTAAATCTTTAATGTGCTGCTGGATTCTGTTTGCTAATATTTGCTAATATTTTTTGAAGATTTTTGTGTGTATGTTCATCAGAGATATTGGCCTGATGCGTGACTGTGTGTTTTGTTTCCATTGTGTTTATGCCAGATTTTAGTGTCAGGCTGATGATGGCTTCCTAGAATGAATTAGAGAGAAGCTTCTCCTCTTAGATTTTTTGGAATCCTTTTAGGAGAATTGGTACCAGTTTTTTGTAGATGCATTCTGAACACCTCTATACACAAAACTTAGAAAATCTAGAGGAAATAGATCAATTTTTGGAAATGCAACCTCTCAAGATTGAACCAGGAAGAATGTGAAAACTTGTATAGAGCAATAGCAAGTTCTAAAACTGAATCAGTCATGAAAAAACCTACCAACTTAAAAAAAATGCCTGGCCCAGATGGATTCCTAGCCAAATTCTACCAATAAATCTTCATCAATATATTCTTCCACATATGCTGTTTTTATTTTGTTTTTTGTTTTTGTTTTTTTTTTTTTTTTTTTTTTTTACTATTTCCTAGATTATTCTAAATATTCATCCATTTTGGGGACCCAATGCTTTTGAGTTATTTTTGCTAGTGGTAAAACAATTCATTAATAAACACAAAGCAGAACAAACAAACAGCTTTCCTCAAGTCTTCCAGATGTTCAGTTAGTGTTAATATCTAGATTTCTATTTCATTTCCTTCTGATATTTCTCATATCAGAAAAGGAAGAGAAGAAAGAGAAACAGAAAACCCCAAGAAAGTAAAATGAATGAAAAGCTTATGTTCTTTATTAGGACAATGTTGTGAACTGAATGTTTGTATACCTCCAAAATTTATATGTTGAAATCCTAATTCTCATAGTGATGGTATTGGGAGGTAGAGCCTTTGGGAAGAATCAGGTACATCTCTCATACATGGAATCGCTTGCCTCGTAACAACGGACACAAGCACTTGCCTTCTCTGTATCTCAGATCTCCACCAGGTGGGGTTACAAAAAGGAAGACGGCCTTCTGCAAGCCAGGAAGCAGGTCCTCCGCAGACACTGGATCTGCTGCTACTATGATCTTGGACTTCCCGGTCTCCTGAGCTGTGAGAAATTAATGTTTGTTGTTATAAGCCCCCACCCCCCAGTCTATGATAATTTGTTACAGTAGCCTGAATTGATTAAGACAGGCAGTTACCTACTTCATTTTAATGTTTCACTGCTTAATGGATATTGACCACTCACTGTGTGTCAGTCTTGATTCTTTTTTTTTGCTATCTTTAATTCAATAGCATGCCTTTTTGGAACTATCATGATTTCCTCTCTAATCTTTAACCTATGACATGCCACAACAGTAATTGTTGATCTAAAAATAGTATGCTATGGCTTCAAATACTTGATTTTTGTCTTTAATGAGCAATACTAAACCCAAGTATTTCAACTTACACTATTAAACTGATCACATAGTTACCTGATTTGCAATAATGAGCCATTATTGAAAGGAAAATATTTTACTGTTCTGTTGCTAATTGCTTTTGTGTTCTAGATTTGATGTAATGACAAATCCACTTAATACTCTTCCATTTTGTGACCATTGTGCCTTTTATAATGAAAGATTTGTTTTAAATGCAGAGGTCAACCTCTCTTTCTTTTCCTGTTTCCCATGTCGAAATTGGGTTTCTCTCTTGTTAGCTTTAAGGGGGATAAACGATTGTACACAGAGTGGTGGAACATGTCATTTACTGACCTTGAAGTGTAGTTAAATGATAAAAGCTATTTTTCCAGCAAATATGTAGAATGATGAATGATTGAATTTTACCGATGCCTTTACCTGTTATTGGAAGACAAATACATATATTATCCCATTTTTACTGTACTTTCCCTTCACTAAATTGTAACAGAGTAATTATAAAAAGCCATAAGTATTCTATTCACAATTATAGGCCTTTAAAGAGTAAGAAGGTATATTTGAAGAAGAAGAAAACAATTTGACTATTTTTAACATATGCTTTGACTTAATCTTCACTATCTTTCATTGTGAATTCTCCAATTGTGGTAACATCTGCATCTGGATAATTTATTATTTTTCCACAAGTCAACAATATTCAAAACAGAAACATTTTGCATATTGAATATTCAACTAAACAAACTATCATTTTGTGCTTTCTTGACTCTCTTCACAAAATAAAATCATTTTCTTTCCTTAAAATCCAACAATTGTAATTGCAAACCAGTATATGACTATCTTCCTCAAAACTGTGAGTATATTAATTGTTGAGCATATAAGCAACTTTTCATAAAGTGATTACGTTGTTTAAGATATAATGAGGAGAAATGGCATTTCAACAGATAATAAACTTTATTTTTCCACCACAACAAAAATAATGCTTTCTGATTTTCATTATAGATATGAAATTGTCTGTACAAAAGAAGTGGGGATCCTTTCTTTACATGCATACTTCATCATTTTAGTTCAACAAACTTCTGAGTTTACTTTTGAGGCTATTAATATTCACATCACATATAGAACTTAAACTTTATAATGTACTTTCATTATACACATTCAAAAATTGTTCAATTACTTAAGACTAGTTTGTATTAAGTGTTTTAAGCTATATCAATAAGCACACTGAATGTTATAAACTACCAACTTCTAGCATATATAAATATGCCACGTTTATAGTTCATAGCATTTCTCTAACCTTATTTTAGTTATGAAGAAAAGCAAACTTGAGACCCAGGAGCACAATTAATAAACGTGAAAGCAGGATTTGAATACAGACTAGCTGAAAAAACAATCTCATCTTGTTTTCCTTTTCTCTATTAATAAATGTTACAAAATGAACTGGTATTGTAGAGTGGCAGGTGTAACAACTATAATAATGAAACTCATTTATAGATTCCTGTTGTGTGTCAGACACCTTAACACAGCAACTTGCATATCAGTATTATAACTTTATAAATGAAAAAAAAATCAGAACAGAAGTTAAGTGAAACTGCCCAAAGCATGTTTCAAAAATAAAAGAACATTGAGTCTTACTTTCCGCAGAGTTCAAATTAATTCTCTATACAGTAAATTCAATTACATAGAATGCTATAAGGGGTATGAGAAATCTTGGTTAATTACTATATTTCCTAGAGAATATGAGGATTAGCCATTTGAACAGTCTTGGAGCATAATAAAATTAGTTCAGTGCTAAACTCTGTTAAACATATTATTTCTTCAAAGAACCTGGAAATATACTGGAATCTTAGAGTTCCTTGGAGTTATCATTATGAACAAGAATGATCACAATTTAGCATGTATGGGTTTGAGAAGGCTAAGATAATTGAGGGAAGTAGAATTCCAAATGAACTTTTACTCGTTGTAGTTAGGTGTTAATCACTAGGATTCTAGGGTACTATTTAACATATTTCTTTTGCTGTGGGTTAAAGAAGGCCTCAGTGCCCCACTAAAAGCAGTTTAAAAATTACCACCAGGATAAACTTGGCAACAGAAAAGAATTCAGTAGCCATTATTATTATATCCACTCCTATTGGTTAGCATAAACTGTGTACCAATATTATTTCCTATTTAATAATAAACTCTCACAAATTTACACACCAAAATAATATATGTCCATTACATCTCACACTATTGCAGCCTATTACACTTACAAGATATGTAGATCTATGCATACACACACACATATAATTTCTAGATATGAAAATACAAATATAGATATCAATATTGACGTATTTTCTGTGTGAAAATAATTGTTATTTAGTAAGTCAACATTCCAAGTAACACATTGTATGTAATAAATTGAAATTAAAAGCCAGTTTGTTTCATCTGTTCCATACAAACATATACTTATATCGTCATTATACTAAATCTATAATTTTATTATATATATGGCAATCATTTTTCCATGTGCTAGTTAAAAGCATCATTTTATATAATATTTTTAAAGACAAATTTGACCATAGATAAAAGAATGATAATAATGACTGATATTATTTTCTACATGTGCTTTATTTGCATTAAAATAATTTAAATTTTATAATTTTACTTTCAGGTAGGCACAATAACTTCCAACCCATTTTTCTAGTGTTGGAAACTGAGATACCAAGAATTTCAGTAACTCTACTATGGATAGATCTTTCAAATGAGTAGAGGGAAAAAAATGGAAGCAGAAACAGTCACATTAATGGTAATAGACACATCCAGTACTCCCAAAGCATTCTTCACTCTTTGGTATCATGGGTGTTAAAGCTGTTTGGAACAACAAAAAAAGCAACACACACATGCACACACACACACACACACACACACACAGAGTCATATTTATGGAAGCTCATTTCATCTCTAGGACAGCAAAGCTTCCTCTGGAGTCTGGGAACTTGAGCCTTCAGATTCCTGAACCACTTTCTACCTTGATGTTCATTTGAAAAGGGAAAAATTGCCATTATCAGAGAGCTGAAGGGGAGAAAAATATACTGGAATTGCACAGATAAACACTGTGAGGTATGACCTAGACACATTAAGCACTCTTAATTTTCCCTTCTCCATTACTAGACACAGTGCTTGCATTTCTCATTATTTTTATCTCCCTCCTTTTTTTTTCCTGTATTGGATAAACATCACAAATACAATTATCTCTAGTGTCAACTCTACTCTTCAGTACGCTAAAAGCTATTTAAACCTTGCTATTGCATTTACAGTTTATTTTAAGTCGTTTTTTATCTCACTCATTTCCCTCTACACTGGATCTTTTAAAAAATAGCTTAGCTATTTGTCTCCTTTGATTCTTAGCTCCTGTTTTATAGATAAATCATCTACTCTCTTGATAACACTAAAAATAATGTCTAATGTTTATTTAGAAAGTATTATTTACCAGCCATTATGCTGAGCAAGGCTGCATCTTATCTGCACATCAGCCCTATAAGGTATGACATGCCATATTTCATAGATAGGACAAAGAGATTTAGTAAATTATCTAAGGTTACGCTGCAAAATTACAGTCAATTCAAACTAGACCCTATGAGTAGAATCCATGATTTTAACCACTATGGACAAATGTCTAATGATTTCCTTAAAATATATTGCCTCTCATAATAATTCATTTCCAAATGCCTGCAGCTCTGTGATGATTTTTTTTTTTTGTCATTTTGTTTGCCCAATATTGTTGATATTGTTTTCTGTTTATTTTTATCTGGAGAAAAATACATTTTATCAAAACTTTCAGTTTCTCATTACTGATGAGTCATCTCTATTTGTTCCTCTTAAATTCTCTATGTCTCTGACTCAATGTTTTGATAAACAGTGATGGAATGTTTTCTTGCCTTATTGATTAGTTTACCTAAACACTGAATGAGTACACTTTCTATTGTGTACTGTTCCTGGAAATATTTCTGTGTCAGTCTGCACCTATTAATCCATTGTTTAGCATGTGTTTTCTGCAAAAAGGACAAAAGCAAGTATGTACATCATATGTGAAAATAAAAGTAATTTATATATTTGAGTGAATATATTAATATCTTAAGACACCAAATAACTAACCACTAATGTTTATTTAAAAAATTTCTAACTTCAATATAAAATGGTTCCAACTTTAATTTGTGCCCCATTATATTCTACACATATTTCTACATATCATTATTGAATTAATTATGTCACCATTATATTTCTTGAAAACTTTTTTAATATCTGAAGAGATTCAGAATCATTTATATAACAATATATTTAAATGTCAATAAGTATCTTTGAAGTTAATGCTAGTATTTATATATCTTTTTTAGTTTAATATATGAAATAAGTTTGACTTATCACTCTCCATTACTTTGTTACTCAGTGACACTTGTGTTCTTGTTTTGTAGAAAAGACTTTACTCTTCAATTTAAAAAAGAAAGTAAATACATTTTATGTTGTAAAATGCATTTGTAAAGATTTTTAAAGTATGTTTAAAACTATTTAAAAAATAAAAGTATATTGAAAGTGTGTAGTTAACAATAGACTTGTACACAAGAAACATTATTTCACTTTAAATAATTTTATCTTCCTATAGAATAAGTGGACTTATTTTTATAAGTATATTTACTGATGGCATTTCTTTTATAAGCATGAACCAAATATGGTGTGCCAAAAGAAAATGTAAAATTCATGCTTAATTATCTCTATGAGACAACTAGATATTAACACAAACTTCGTTATTTCCACAACAGTCACTGAACATGTTCACTGCACCTGAGGGCTGTTTAGATGCAGGGAACCCAGGGCAGAGAGAGCAAATATTCTCATGCTAAATAACACCTAGAATTAGGAATATATTTGTTACATATTTATCAATGCCTTAGTAAATATCCTTTAATGGTGACTATTCTAGAATTCATATTTCCAAATAAAGTCTGTTACTTTTCAAGTATGCAGTACCTTTATCTTGGATAAGTCAAATAAATTTATATATATATGATACATATAAATCAAATGTTATATATATATATTATTTAAACGTATATTATATGTTTTAAACTTCTTTGTGATTTTAATTTCCTAAGATCAAATTATTCAAACAATTTAAGTATGACACTACTTAAGATTTTAATAACTATGATCCTGGAAAACTCACAATATCATCTTGATATTCTTAACTTGGGCAAAATAATATTGAATGTCCATTATTTTTCTTTTTTTTAATTTTAATTTTTATTTATTTTTTATTATACTTTAAGTTTTATGGTACATGTGCACAACGTGCAGGTTAGTTACATATGTATACATGTAATAAATAAACAATCATGTGAATTTGTTCCAAACTGCATATTTTTAAGTGAATATGTAACTTAAATTTAAGATGAAAATATTTTTGATATAGAATATGGTAATTTTACAAATAAAAGTGAATAGTTAAACTAGTTTATATTGCCCAGCAATATCAATATTTTTTTAAACAACAATCATTAATTTTTAAAAATATCTATTCAAATATGACAATAATTTTTTTCTTTCATAAAATCTTAAATATTCACAACATTGTGAGTTTGGGAAAAGAAAAACAAAGAGAAAAAAATGAAGAAAAGTGATCAAAAGACAAACTCAAGCACAGAATAAACACAGCCTGTTAATAAGCCTGCCTAGCCCTGTGGCTGTTGCTAGAGTGCCAACCCCTCAGCCTCATAATCAGCAGTTCAAAATCTCCTCCAGTTTCAACATGTCCAAGGGGGGATTTTGGCGACCTCAAAGAAGACCTGGTGAGAATACATGGAATACACAGTCTTGAACCTATCATAGGAATGAAAAGTCAGTAGGCTGTTTAGGTGCCTGACCAAGTGGTGAAGCTAGGAGGTCTTGGAGGTACTGTAATATATAAGGGTGGGAGCTCAGTGTCTGAGCTTCTTCATGTAGTGGGCCTGGAGGAAGGAGCCAGCAGCTAGCTTGGAAGCTCTCTCTGGATGCAGTATATTCCTGCATAGCTGTGTCACATATAAAGCGGGATAAGGTCAATGTCTTCATGTTGGCATGGATACACCTAGCATATCTGAGCAAAAAATGGTAGGCAATGGAAAAGTTGATGTCAAATTTGAGGATTTGCAGGATGCTGATTTCCATGGCAAGCATCTCATGTCACTGATAAATACCATCACAGAGGTACAGGAGGTCATCCACACAAGACAGGCAGGGTTCTTCAAATTTTGCTGCCATCAAAAAGGCAGTGGGACCAAGGAGTTGTAACCTATCCTTCTTGCACACTACCTCCATGAAGTAGTGATACACTGGCTTCACTGCCAAGGACAATGTCTCCTGGTTCATCTCAAAAGAAATTTGCATCTTCCCCAACCAGTCCACAAGAATGACCCTCATGACACTGTTGATGTCAGTCTGCCTGTTTATGTGTTTTGTAAGTATAAACTTTTCCTCTCTCTAATTCATGTAACTGAAGATTTCCCTTGGTATATATTGAGTTGAAAAATGGATCACCATGGTCCTTGTCAATGTCTTCCAGTGGAGTCATCTCCTTCAATATTCTCTTGACCTTTAGTGAGTAAGGTTTATTGGAAGCACATTCACATGTACTGAACGTGCTGGTGGTACTGGACTTTCCCATGCTGGACATAGTGGCAGTGCTGTACTTGCCTGTTCTTGATTCAGGGGCAGTGCTAGACACATATGGTTGATCCCAACTTGGGGGATCAAGAATGTTTTGAGAAAGGTGTCTCCCTTGCAGGTAGGACTCTTCTTTTTTTTTTTTTTCTTTGAGATGGAGTCTCACTCTGTTGCCCAGGTTGCCCAGGCTGGAGTGTGGTGGCACTATCTTGGCTCACTGCGGGCTCTGCCCCCCGGGTTCACACCATTCTGCTGCCCCAGCTTCCTGAGTAGCTGAGACTACATGCGCCCGCCACCACGCCTGGCTAATTTTTTGTATTTTTAGTAGAGACGGGGTTTCACCGTGTTAGCCAGGATGGTCTCAATCTCCTGACCTCATGATCCGCCTGCCTCGGCCTCCCAAAATGCTAGGCCTTGCTGGTAGGACTCTTCTGTAGGCCAAAGGCTCTTTGAAGGACAACTCCTTCTTAGTGGTGCTTTCTTTTTCTTTTCTTCTTTTCTTTTCTTTTTTTTTTTTTTTTTTTTAGATGAATCCTTGCTTTTGTAGTACAGGCTGAAGTATAGTGGCACGATCTCGGCTCACTGCAGCCTCTGCCTCCTAGGTTCAAGCAATTCTCCTGCCTCAGCCTCCCAAGCAGCTGAGATTACAGGCGCCCGCCACCACGCCCAGCTAATTTTTGTATTTTTAGTAGAGATGGGATTTCACCATTTTGGCCAGGCTGATCTCAAACTCCTGACCTCAGGTGATCCACCCACCTCAGCCTCTCAAAGTACTGGGATTACAGGCGTGAGCCACTGCCCCCGGCCTCGGTGGTGCATTTCTTATTCAAAGCTGTTATCACATTGAAAAGGAATTTCTCATTGAAGGTAGGCTTCTCCTACAAGGCTGATGGCTCTTGTTTAGTATGCATTATTACAATCACAAGTTAAAAATTAGAATTGTTTTAAACAACCTTATTAAAAAGTGGGCAAAGGACATGAACAGATGCTTTTCAAAGAAGACATATGTGTGGCCAACAAGCATATGAAGAAAAGCTCAACATCACTGACCATTAAAGAAATAAAAATCAAAACCACAATGAGATACCATCTCACACCAGTCAAAATGGCTATTTTTAAAAAGCCCAAGAATAACAGATGCTGGTGAGGTTGTGGAGAAAAAGGAATGCTTATAAACTGTTGGTGGGAGTTTAAATTAGTTCAACAATTGTGGAAGAGTGTGGCGATTCCTCAAAGTCCTAAAGGCAGAGATATCATTTGGCCCAGTGATCTTATTACTGGGTATATATCTGAAAGAATATTAATCATTCTATTGTAAAGACTCCTCTTTTATCAGCTTATAATTTTCAAAAGGTTAATATAATTATTATTCAAATATAAAATAAGCATGCATCAGATATTTTATTTAACTCTGTTAATGAGGGCAAAATAAGATGTTATGATCAACTTAAGAAGTTCTTGAGAAATTGTATAAATATATTTCAAAAAGAAACAAGTATGTAAATACAGACAGCCATTTTACAAAAAGTTTTAGGCTAATATTCTTAGGTTAGATACAAAAGTGGATATGTCTCAATGCTTTACAAGAGGATAAACCTTAGAGGTTATCTGTTTCCATGGACAGATTATTTGCATCTTCACCAGCCAGAGATTTACAAGTTAAACTATGGCCCTACAGAATGTTAAAAGAGGTAGGTGTATTAGGGTCCTCTAGAAGAACAGATCTAATGGAATAGATATATGTGTGTGTGTGCATGTGTGTATGTGTATATATATACACATATATACACATATGTATACATATATACATATATAAATATATATACACATATACATATTGAGTTTATTAAGTATTAACTCACAGGATCACAAGGTCCCCCCATAATCAACATCTCCTGCCAGAGAGGTACACATGTTGCATTGTACAATGATGGATGTACATTGTCAAATCATGACCACTCAAAACCCATAGCTTATTTTAAAGTTCACTCTAGGTATTACACAATCTATAGGTTTGGACAAATGTATAACAATATGTATTCATGTATAATGTCATAAAAAGTATTTTCATGTCTCTAAAAGTCCACCATTCTCTGGCTGTCCATCCCTCCTAATGCCCTCCCAAATCATAGCAAACACTGATCTTTTTATAGTCTTGTACTTTGGTCTTTTCCAAAATATTGTATAGTTGGAATTATACAGTACGTAGCCTTTTCAGGTTGCCTTTTTTTCTCTTAGAAGTATGTACTTAAGCTTATTCCATGTCTTTTCTGTGTCTTGATAGCTTTTTTTTTAAGTCCTGAATAATATTCCTTTGATTAGATGTGCCATAGTTTACTTATCCATTCACCTGCTAAAGGCCATCTTGGTTGTTTCCAAGTTTTCGCAATTATGAATACAGCTGCTACGAGTATCTGTACACAGGTTTTTGTGTGGACATGAGTGTTCGATTTTTTGGGTAAATATACGGGAGCACGATTGGTAAGAGTATGCTTGGTTTTATAAGAAACTGCTAATTGTTTTCCAAAATGGCTGTACCATTATGCACTGCCACCAGCCAGTGATGAATGAGAGTTCCTGGTACTCTACACCCTCTTCAACATTTGGTGTTGTCAGTGTTCTGGTTACTGCCCATTCCAATAGTTGCATAGTAGCTTCTCACTGTTCTCTTAATTTTCATTTCCCTGAAGACATATGATGTGGAACGATTTTTCTATGTTTATTTACCATCAGTATACTTTCTTCAGTGGTTTATCTCTTAAGGACTTTGGCCCAGTTTGTATTTATTTATTTATTTATTTATTTATTTATTTAATTCATTTTATGGAGACAGAGTCTCCCTCTGTCATCTAGGCTGGAGTGCAGTGGCATGATCTCAGCTCACTGCAACCTCCGTCTTCTGGGTTGAATGGATTCTCCTGCCTCGACCTCCCAGGTAGCTGGGATTACAGGTGCCCACCACCATACCCAACTAATTATTTGTGTTTTAGTAGAGACAGGGTTTCACCATGTTGCCCAGGGTGGTCTCGAACTCTGTAGCTCGGGCATTTCATCCGCCTTGGCCTCCCAAAGTTCTGGGATTACACGCTTGTGCCGGCCTGGTCCAATTTTTAAATGGGTCTTTATTTTATTATTAAGTTTTAAGGGTTCTTTGTATATTTGGATAATAGTCCTTTATTCAACGTATGTTTTGCAAATGTTTTCTCCCAGTCTGTGCTTTCTCTTCCCATTCTCTTCACATTGTCTTTTGCAGAGTAGAAGGATCTAATTTTAATGAAGTCTGGCTCATCAATTATTTATTTTGTATATTGTGCTTTTGGCGTTGTATCTAAAAAGTTATCATCATATACAGGTCATTTAGGTTCTCTCCTATATTATCTTCTAGGAGTTTTGTAGGTTTTCATGTTACATGTAAGCCTATGATCATGTTTGTGTTAGTTTTTGTGAAAGGTATAAGGTCTAGGTCTATATTTATTTATTTTTCTTTAAGATTTGGAATCACATTGGTATTTCTTCTTATCTGCCTAATTCGGACACAAAATTCTTGAATTAGTCAGTAGAGTTATAGTCAATCATATATATATTAAAACATAGCATAACCTTTAATCTTTACTAGTAAATGAGAAATGCTAAAAACATGCAAAAATATTGGTTGAAACTGGCTAGACTGAGAACAATATTGATAACTATGAGTTATCAGAAGAATGCTGATAAACTCTTCATTATATACTCTGTAGTTTTCCCATGAAGTCCATTTTTAATGTGTTGTCACTAAAATGGAATATATAGATTTTTCTTTTTTTTTTAATTTTCTTAACCCTTAGTTTCTTCTGTCAGACTTGCAGCTGTTAAATCTTACTATTATATCACTTGATGTTCTCCTTTCAAAATGTTCTTGTTAATAAAAGGCAATGCTTAGAAAGTAGATAAAAATTCTTAAAATTAAAATTACAATAAAATAAAAAAATTTGCTTTTAGGTGTTTGATGAACAAAGAAATGGGACTTAGTTATTGCATATTTTAACAGTTGTGTTCTATATTTGAGTATATTTGACAAATTTCTTGATTGCCAGATACAGTTTACATATGTGAGCATAGTGATTATATATACATATATGTAATTTTATTAGCAACTGAGTTTCTGATAGATTATTTCACACAGAAACAAAATGAAATCATGTTTATTTAAAGAACATTGAAATGTCAGAAAACTTCTAAAAAGCACGGTTGTATCATAATTCTATTTTGAATAGGGCTATAAATTAATTAATTATTCTTTTACAAAAAATTAAAAGTTGTGTATTCATTTAGATAATATTTCAATTTAAAATATTAGTCAGATTTTTTTCAGATAGGGATACATATATTGCAAGTAATTATAATTTGCTGAAAATACACATTTGTCAATGTCATGAAAGTGTAACATAGTTACATAGTTAAAAATTCATGTATTTGTAAAACGATTAGGGTCTTTTTTTATTTCCAAAATGAATGCTGCATATTTTAGGTGATTATTGGTAATTCTCTATATTACTAAAATAATGGTGTTATTATCAATGTAGGCTATGTTGTAAATGAAATATAAGAATATTTCATTTAACTTATTTAGAAAAAAATCAAAGTTTTACAAGTAAAGAAATGTTATCATTTTATAATTACAACAGCTTTATCCCCCTCAAAAAAAAAAAAAAAAAAAAACATGGAAAGGAAGCATTCAGTATGACTAGGAATTTTTTGCAGGTTAACAACTTGCATCCTGATTTGCTCATAGCTAAAGCAACGTCCATTCTTTAGGGACCTGAGCGTGTATCTCTGTGCTAGAAAACGATACAAATTTTTGTCAGACTTTAAACTTTTAACATTTAAACTTTATTAACAGGTGGTTTCAGGTATGTTGGAAACAATCTGAGAATGACATTTAAAGCAAAATGGATTTTTTCTTTTTTTTTTGAGACGGAGTTTTTTTTTTCTTTTTATTATTATTATTATTATTATTATTATTATTATACTTTAGGCTCTATGGTACATGTGCACAACGTGCAGGTAAGTTACATATGTATACATGTGCCATGCTGGTGCACTGCACCCACCAACTGGTCATCTAGCATTAGGTATATCTCCCAATGCTATCCCTCCCCCCTCCCCCCACCCCACAACAGTCCCCGAAGTGTGATGTTCCCCTTCCTGTGTTCATGTGTTCTCATTGTTCAATTCCCACCTATGAATGAGAATATGCAGTGTTTGGTATTTTGTTCTTGTGACAGTTTACTGAGAATGATGATTTCCAATTTCATCCATGTCCCTACAAAGGACATGAACTCATCATTTTTTATGGCTGCATAGTATTCCATGGTGTATATGTGCCACATTTTCTTAATCCAGTCTATCATTGTTGGACATTTGGGTTGGTTCCAAGTCTTTGCTATTGTGAATAATGCTGCAATAAACATACGTGTGCATGTGTCTTTATAGCAGCATGATTTATAGTCCTTTGGGTATATACCCAGTAATGGGATGGCTGGGTCAAATGGAATTTCTAGTTCTAGATCTTTTGCTCTGTCGCCCAGGTTGGAGTGCAGTGGCGCAATCTCCGCTCGCTGCAAGCTCCGCCTCCCAGGTTCACGGCATTCTCCTGCCTCAGCCTCCAGAGTAGCTGGGGCTACAGGCGCCCGCCATCACACCCGGCTAATTTTTTGTATTTTTAGTAGAGACGGGGTTTCACCGTGTTAGCCAGGATGGTCTGGATCTCCTGACCTCGTGATCCGCCCGCCTCAGCATCCCAAAGCAAAATGGATTTTTTAAACATATGAGATAGATTTCATTGTTACTAACTGTAGGACACCGTTCTTTTGGTTTTCTTTGTCCTGTAGACAGCCATTTTTTCTCTAATCTTCTATACAGGTATGTATGTGTGTGTATATATGTAGGTATGTATTTATATATAATCTATGTATATATGTAGGAATGTATCTAAATATAAATATAATATAAATACATACCTACATATATACATACATGCATATATACACACATACATAGATATATACATACATATATACACCTATGTGTATATAGGTAGGTATGTATAAATAATCTATATATACAGGTATATAAGTATATACGTGTGGGTATATATGCAACCTACATATATACAGATGGATATTAGACTGAGAAAAAAATCTGTTATTACATGTAGTTTTAAAAGGCCTACTGCAGGCACTTATTAATTTATTTGGGGGTTAGGATTTTAAGGAGACTTTATACATGAAACTATGAGCTTATAAGCTTATGAATATGCATGCTTATCCCCCATATTTCTCATTAGAAAATTCTATGTTTAAATTTAAAAGTCAAAATTGAGTGTTGTAAATTGGAAAGCCAAACAGATGTTTCAAAATATTTAGTTGCTTGGTATAATTAAAGTGAAACATCTGGATTATTAACAGGGTATTTTTTAATTGAAAGGACTACAAGTTTTAAAATAACAAAATTATGTTATAATGACATAATTTGCAGAACTAAATCTTAGCTTATTTTAAGTTTAAATTAAAACTTGTTTCAACTTTTATTGTATTCTGTATATCTAATACTACCAAATTCACTATTGTGTTCAATGACAACTGCTCTTTAAACATTTTTTTCTTTTAATGTAGGACACACTTAATTTAGCCCGTATAGAGGTAATATTTAAGATTTTTTTAAAATTATGTTTATATATTAAAAAAAATATTATTATTACTTCTTGTGATAACATTATGAATATAAATTACAGACTATCATTACTGAATTAAAAACTCAGTTAACATTAGTTGTAATTTGCTCTGATACTTTTACATAAGCCTTAATTTGACTTTTATATTAAACAATATAAAAGTTTTTATGTTTTAGCAAACATAAAAGCTTCTTCAAAGCAAAGGAAACAAAAACATAAAAAGAATTTGTGGATTACACAAATTAAAGGATAAATATTTGCAATATATATATCTGATAAGGGACTAATATCCAGAAAGAAACCAAGAAAATCAAACTGCTTAATTAAGAAAGCAAGTAACCCTATTTAAAAATGGGCAAAAGACGGGAATAGACATTTCTCAAAAGAAGACATATAAATGGCCAACAGATATATTAAAAATGCTCAACATCTCTAATCATCAGAGACATGTAAATTAAAATCACAATGCAATATCACCTCAAACCTGCTAAATTGGCTGTCTTCAAAAAATAAAAGTTAAGTATTGCTGAGGATATAGATAAAAGAGAACTTTTATACACTGTTAACAGTATTGTAAATTAGTACAGCCATTTTGAAACAGTGTGAAGGTTCCTCAAAACACTAAAATTAGAATTATCAAATGATTCAGCAATCCCACTTCTGGGTATACACCCAAATAAATTGAAATCAACGTGTCGAAGAGATGCTGCACTCCATGTTCTTTGCTGCATTATTCACAAGAGTCATGATATGGGAACAGCCTAAGTGTTCACGAATGAATGAATGGATTTTAACACTGTGGTATGTATGCACAATGAAATACTATTTACCCTTTAAATAAGGAAAATTATGTCATTTGTAACAACATGGATGAACTTAGAGGACATTATATTAAGTGAAATAAATCAGGAACAGAGAAACAAATAACATACGACCTCACTTACATGTAGAATGGAAAAGAGTCAAGCTTATGAAAGTGTTCAGTAGGATGGTGGTTACCAAGAGCTGGGGAAGGGGATAGATGCAGAAATGAGTGATGTTGGTCAATAGGTACAAAGTTTCCTTTTGGTAATAAAAATAAATTCTGATGTTCTATTATACAACACAATGACTATTACTAATAATAATGTATATTTCAAAATTGCTAAAATGTATATTTTAAATGTTCTCGACACAAAGGAATCATGAATATTTGAGGTGATGGATCACTCAGTCTGATTTGATCATTACACAATATACACATATATTGAAACATCTCATTGTACCACATGAATATATACAATTGTTATTTGTCAATTAAAATTAAATGAAAATTAAAAAATAAAAATGTGATTGAGGAATCAGAAATCACACTTCTAGAAAATGAATTATCATTCTGTGGGAGAACATAGTTGGTCTAAGAGTACATTGATGTGTTTATTTGTGTGTATGCTCTACACATGTAGTTCTGTGTGGTGTGTTTATAAAGTGCTATCATAATTTCAGAATGCACAGTTAAGCCTGCTAAATACAAGGATGTTGTTAGCTTCAAAACTAGATTGTTTAGTGTGTGGGGTGAGCATTTCCAGAAGAAGCCTAGGAGATAGATGGTTCCAGGAGCCACAGCATAGCTCTATAAAAAGAGCAAACATTCTCTAAGGGGAACATGTGACACGCAGACCAACCTGCATGCCACCTCATCCCTCCCTTAGACTTTGGATGCAAATTTTGGCTCAGTACTGTATTATCTAAGATGTAGTATTCAAATGGCCTGTGTTTCTCTAAGAGTTATTTTCCTATATACCAGAAAAAGCCATTTTGAGATACACTAAAGAAAAGGTCCTTTAGAAAGGCAAGAGATGAAAAAAACTGGACAGACACTTTTAATCAAAAAGAAAAACATAATGACTTCCTTGTTATGTGTACACAAGCTTGATTATGTTATTTTCTATTTAGGTAAAAGTAGTAGTCAGTTAGTAGTAAATATTTTATATTTGTTATAAACTAGTATTCTTTTGCAATAAGAATGTAGGCTTTAATTTCTATGAGAAGCATTGCTATTCTTTAGGAGTTTTGTGTGTGTGTGTGTGTGTGTGTGTGTGTGTGCATATATATATGGAGTTTGCAGGTATGCATGTGTATGCTAAATTTAAAATACATACTATATAACAAGAAAGAAAAACTTTGGTATTCATTTCACACTGGAAATTACAAAAGTAAAGTCAATGTACCAGAATGTCGGTTGCAAAAAAAATATGTGCTGGTCTCTAAAGGCGCCTGGGATATTTTGTACCTGTCTCTTTTCTGGGCCCCTCTCTCTTCAGTCCTGAGGTTGGTGGGACCATCTTGTTGTGACTAGCCAAGTAGGGCTGCACTTTCCTTTGTGTCTTCCCTATCTCATTCTAGCTAATGTGTTGAGTTTATTTATTAAACGCTCCTCAAATAACTTAATTCAAACATGGATACTGAACTATAAACTGTAATAATTCTCCCAAGAAAAAGACAGATTTATATTATTTTTACTACCTTCAACTCAGATATCTATTATTTAAAAATCAAAGTAAGAAAGATTTTTGTAGATCCCTCAAATTATTGAAAGTTAATGTTGCACTAAAGAAATCACTTCATTTCGAAGAACTCTGATACAAAATATAGATCATATATATGATAGATATATAGATATTTTATATCCATATATTTTATTTTTAAATGGATATTTTATTTAAATATACATATATTTTAAATTTGTGTGTAAATATATACACAAACATTTGCAAACCATGTGATATCTATATACAGATATACATACAAATATGTATACTATTGTTTGCAAGTAATTGATTTCTTGTATTTGACAATCTATACAATGTAATTTTGAAAAATGGATGAATAAACCATTTTATTGATTAGATATTTATAAAATTATGTTGCTTTTTTCACAAAGTTCTCATTTTTTACTTTGTAAAAGAGATCTAACATTTATATCTATCATAAAACTAATTATCACTATTTTTGATATGATTATGAAAACGCAGTGTTAGTGACTTTTATTCCTGAATCTAATTTACATGTAAGATAATAGAGAAAATTTACAAATCTGTTACTCACAATGCTCCAGCTTTTTTTCCTCGTTCTTATCTTCCTCCTCTCCCTTCATTTTCCTGTTTATCCTCACTCTCCTCTGCTGTTTCTCCTTCTTCTATTACTACTGCTGCATTTTGCTTGCTGCTGCTGTTGTAGCTTCTCCTCTTTCACATTGCTCTTTCCCTTCTCTGCTTTTCACTCTCTCCTTCTCCTTTCTTTTTTGTCCCCTCCCGTTCCACTTTTCCTCTTGTCCTCCTTTTCTTCTTCTCTTTCTCTTCCCCTTCCTTCTCTGCCTCTTCACCTTTCTCCCCCTCCTCTTTTTTCTTCTCCTTCTTATAACCATCTATATATCTTATTTATGTGGTAAATATCATTATGTAGCATCCAAAGGTAAATCTTATTTTATGTCTTAGACTTCTGTATAAATCGAAATTGTCAGCTTGTCTTTACAAAAGATTAAATGTGGTTGGATTCAGCAAATATTTTTCCAACCTCCTGCTATTTTAAATTAGTTGTCTTGATTATTTTGCTTTGTTCCTACATCATTTGTCTTCATGTTCTTGAAGTAGTCAGATTGTCTAGAAATCAGAAAGAGTAATCAAGGCTGTAGGATTTTAATTCTTATTATTGAAGCTATGCAAAATTATAATTTTAAATAAAGAAACAAAGTCAATGTTTATTATATTACAGAGAATCGTTTGGGATTATTGGCGAGAGGAAATTGCATTTTCACTCTTAGCAAAAATTATTTAAAGCAATTACTGTGATGATGTCTCTATATACAAATAACTTTACCTTCTTGTTAACGCTTGAATACAATGTTGATGTATTAATATATAGTTTAGGAATATATTACAATTCAGTTTCATATGTATTAGAAGCTTTGTTTTAAAGTTAGATGGAAAAGTAGATGCTTTGTTTCTGAAGGTAGAAACTGCAGGCTGGGTACAGTGGCTTATGCCTGTCATCCCAGCACTTTTGGGAGGCCGAGGTCGCTTGAGCTTTTCAGACCAGCCTGAGCAACATGGCAAACCCCTGTCTCTACAAAAAATACACAAAAGTGAGCTGGGTGTGGTGGTGTGTGCCTCTAGTCCCAGCTACTCAGGAGGCTGAGGTGAGACAATCAGCTGAGCCTGGGGAGGTCAAAGATGCGGTGATAGGTGATGTCACCACTAGACTCCAGCCTGGGTGACAGAGTCAGACCTTGTCTTAAAAAAAAAAAAAAAAAAAAAAAAAAAAAAAGAAGAAAGAAAGAAAGAAATATGGAAAGGAAAAGCAAAGCCAAGCCATGCACATAGATACTGTATGTGTGTTTAG
The DNA here is from genome assembly GCF_028885625.2 of Pongo pygmaeus. Taxonomy (NCBI): domain Eukaryota; kingdom Metazoa; phylum Chordata; class Mammalia; order Primates; family Hominidae; genus Pongo; species Pongo pygmaeus. Next base: position 27,057,157 of record NC_072377.2, read on the forward strand.
ATGCATATATGTATATATAGCCTACTCTTCTCTGGGGGACTCTGCCTGGTACACATATAAGCATTGAAAAATTTTCAATCAGTCTCAGGGAGGAAAATATTCTCTCTTAATAGAGAAAGTCTATATTGTTGTTCTTTTCTGTCAGAAATATTCTTTCACTTTAATATTACTGAATATAAACTAGTTTTATGTTAAAATACATTCAATTATCAAAGATACAACAATTTATTCATGCATTGTATTGAAATTGATGTTTCCAAAATTTTCCAGGGCAAACATAGCTTTGGAAGCACCCATTCAACAGCCTTTCTTCTCATCCATTATGTCATAGTTTTGGCAATACAGCCTATGGACCCAAATCAGCTAATCACATGTTTTTATAAATAAAGCTTTATTGGAGCACAACCACACTCCTCATTTGCTTAGTTATTTCCTATGTTGCTGCATGCAGCAATGGCAGAGGTGAGTAGTTGTCACATACACAATATGGGCCATAGGCATAAAGTATTTACTATGTGGCTTTTTACAGAAAAAAAAACATACCAGTCTTCCCATTATATTATCTAGGAAAAACCCAACTCGGTTGAATCACAATCTCTGCCTTCGGTCTGAACTATAAATGTTGAGGGTGGCTGGATGAAAGACAATTATTCTCACTTTAAATTTGTGACTGCTGCCATTAAATAGGACTATAGTGCCTAGAAAACTTGCTACATTTTAGTAAACAATTTCTATCTGTGATGATTAATTTTCCATTTCATCTTGACTGAGTCACAGGGTACATAGATGCTTGGTCCAACATTATTTTGGATGTTTCTGCAAAGGCATTTTTGTATGAGATTAACATTTAAATTAGTGGACAGAGTAAAGCAGGTTGCTTTCCCTAATGTAGGTGGGCCTCTTCCAATCCATCGAAGGCCTGCCTAGAACAAAAAGGCTGAGTCTCCCTGGAGTAAGAATTCCTTCTGCTTCACGGCCTTCAAACTGGGACATAGGCTTTGTTCCTGCCTCCAGTTTGGAACAGAAATATAGAAACATTGGCTCTTCTGGGATCTTGAGCCTGCCTACCTTCTGACTGGAACTATACCATCAACATCAACTTTCCTGGGTCTTCAGCCTGCTGACTTATTCTGCACATATTGGGCCTTGTCAGCCTCCATAATCACGTGAGCCAGTTCCTTACAAAAAATTTCTCTTTCTAAATATACATACATGTGTGTATGTTTATATATACATATTTTTTCCTCTGGAGAGCCCTAATGTACTATCGCTTGCATCAAAAAGACTATTGCAAACTTTCTCCTCTTGGTCAAAGCATCTTTATTTTCTTCACTTTCTATTGATAGTTTTTCTATATATCTAATTTAAAAAACTCTAGACACCACAAAAATAAGACATTTCATGTATATCTACCAATCAACCTGCATCTATATTATGTTCATTCCCTAGGGTAAGGGACTGAAGCACACAGCTGATAGAAACTAGAGATGGAAAATAAGAAACTTAATTAGATGCATTTTAAATATTGCCGTAGATTTGAAATCTTTCTTAATATACTGGTGTGTCATTTGTGCTAGTCATGGAGCTAATTTTTATTGTCCAGCCCCACTTACAAGAAATCTAGTTGAAGATACATGTTTTTCAAAACAATATGAGTAGAATTAACTGTTAGCATTCTGTAAACCTAAGTAGAAAACTGGAGGAAGAAATATGAGAAAAAACAAATAAATATAGAGTTGAATAAAATATATAAAAGAAATTACACTGATTTTAAACCATTTTAAATTTATTTTCTTACTTCCTGGAAATAAAACACATATCACTTTCTGGAAAAACAACTTGATTTAAAAATAAGTTGACTTTGTAATAGGGAAAAATTACGTGGAGTAAATTTGTCTCCAAAAGATAAATACATGTATTGGAGTATGTGTATGCCACTGTGTGTATGGAGGCAAACAAGTGTATTGCAATATCATTTTACTTTTGAGATAATATTTTTTACTTAAGGTATTACTATTCTAATTAAATTTTTAATATTTCTGCAATAACTACACAAACTTCTTAAATGTCTTTCACTAATGTAGGTGAAATATTGCTACCAAATAATATTTATGCCTTTTTATTTCTATTTTTTGAAGTAGGGTCTCACTCAGCCACCCCGGCTGGAGTGCAGTGGCGCAATCTTGGCTCACCGCAGCCTCGAACTCCTAAGCTCAAGGAATCCTCTCATGTCAGCTCCCTGAGTAGCTGAGACTATAGGAACACACCACCAAGCCCAGCTTTTTTTTTTTTTTCTTTTAATTTTTACTTTTAGGAGAGATAAGGTCTTACCATATTGCCCAAGCTAGTCTCAAACTCCTGGGCTCAAGCAGTCATCCTGCCTCAGCCTCCCAAAGTGCTGGGAGTACTGGCATGAGCCACTGTGTCTGGCCAATAGTCATACCCTTACAAACAAGAACAAAATGTAATCATTGTAAGGGGAAACATCTTTAGAAGGGTAGGATAATAACATCTGAAAACCTGCTCTTTCACAAAAGTAATAACACTGGCAAAAAAAAAAAAAGTCAATGTCAACGTTTTCAGAACTCTTTTCCAGATTTTTATTTTAGATTTTGGGGATACATGTGCAGTTTCATTTCCTGGGCATATTGTGTGATGTTCACGCAGGTACTGAACATGGTACCCAATACTTTTTCAACCCTTGTCCCCTTCCCTCAGTCACTCTTCTAGTAGTTGCGTGTCTATTGTTGCCATCTTTATATCCATGAGTACCCGATGTTTAGCTCCCACTTATAAGTGAAAATGTGTATTTGGTTTTCTGTTTCTGTGTTAATTCATTTATGGTAATGGCCTCCAGCTGTGTCCATGCTTCTGCAAAGGAAATCATTTTGTACTTTTTTATTGCTGCATAGTATTCCATTGTGGATATGTACCACATTTTCTTTATTTAGTCTATCATTGATGGGTACCTTGGGTTGATTCCATGTCTTTGCTATTGTGAATACTGCTGTGATGTACATGTGGCTGTATTTTTTTTTTTTGGTGGAATGATTTGTTTTCTTTTGGATGTATACCCAGCAATGAGATTATTAAGTCAAATGGTACTTCTGTTTTGAGCTCTTTCATAATTCTCCAAACTGCTTTCCATAGCAGTTGTACCAATGTTCATTCCCACCAACAGTGTATAATCATTCCCTTTTTTTTCCTGCAAACCTCACAATCATCTGTTGAATTTTTTTCTTTTTTGACTTTTTAATGATGGCCATACTGACTATGAGATGTTGTCTCATTGTGGTTTTTATTTGCATTTCTCTGATGATTAGTGATGTGGGACTTTTTGTCATATGTTTGTTGGCCTCTTGTATGTCTTCTTTTGAGAAGCATCTGTTCATGTCCTTTGCTCATTTTTTAATTGGGTTATTTTTTTTTTGTATTTTCAATTGTTTAAGTTCCTTATAGATTCTGGATATTAGATCTTGCTGGATGCATGGTTTGTGAATATTTTATCCCATTTGTAGGTTGTCTGTTTACTCTGTTGATAGTTTATTTTGCTGGGTAGAAGCTCTTTAGCATAATTAGGTCCTACTTGTCAATTTTTGGTTGTGTTACAGTTGCTTTTGCAGACTTAGTCATAAATTCTTTCTCAAGACCAATGTCCAGAATGGTGCTTCCTAGGTTTTCTTCTAGGATTCTTATAGTTTAAGGTCTTACATTTAAATCTTTATTCCATCTTGAGTTAACTTTGGTATATATTGAAAGGTAAGAGTACAGTATTATCCTTCTGCATATGGCTATCCCGCCATTCCAGTACCATTAATTAAGTGTGCAGTCCTTTCCCCATTGTTTGTTTTTGTCAAATTTGTCAAATATCAAATGGCCCTAGATATGCGGCCTCACTTCTGGATTCTCAGTTCTGTTCAATTGGTCTCTGTGTCTGTTTTGTACTAGTACCATGCTGTTTTACATACTATAACCTTATAGTACTGTGTGAATTCAGTTAGTGTGATGACTCTAGCTTTGTTCTTTTTGCTTAGATTTGCTGTGGCCATTTGGGGTCTTTTATAGCTCCATATGAATTTTAGAGTAGTTTTTTTCTGTTTCTGTGAAAAACAATGCTGGCAGTTTGATAGAAGTAGCATTGAATCTGAAGGATTTGAGACAATCCAAGGAACATTTACTCAATAAAAATGGATAAATTTCAGTGACAATAGTGTTTTATGGTGTTTTAACTTCCCCTACCAACATCTCCTCTTTTCAGCTCTGTAGTCATTTTTTAAACCAAAGTAAGCATCCACAATCACTGTGAAATTCAGCAATCTAGTCCCAGGCCACTGGATGTCTTAGCCACTGGAAGAGGAGGAGCTGGTGTGAGGCTTTTCAAGAAGCCCTTGCTTGGATGTGGAGTGCAATATTCTTCATCGAATTTGGGAAGGTGTTGGCTATTCTTCAGAAATTTTTTCTTCATCTTTCTTTCAGCTCCTCCTGGGACTCTGATAACTTAGGTCCCCCTGCTATATTTGGTAATACACAACATGTCTCTGAGTCTCTGTTCACTTTTTATCATTATTTTTTATTTTTGTCTCTCAGACTGGACGTTCTCACATAAACTATCTTCAAATTTTCTCATTTTTTTCCTGCCAAATAAACTTTATTATTAATACATTCCAGTGAATTTTCCATATCAGTGTGCATTATGTGGAAGATCAAGATTTGAAAAAGAGGATAAGCCAAGTAAAGATCAATGTCCCTTATGAATGTAAGTGTAAATCATTAGAAAAATCCTAGAAAACTGAATTGTTCTTAAACGGATTATACACCATAACCAAGTGGGATTTGTATTATTAATGCATGTTTGACTTAATTTAAACAAATCAATGTAAAACATCACATTAATAGCATAAAGGACAAAACAATGTGATCATTTTATTGATGAAGAAATATCGTTTGACAAAATGCAACAATCTTTAATTATCCAAACACTCAATCAAATAAAAATAGAAAGGGAATTCTTCAACCTATAATAGAGCACCTATGAAAAATGTACAGCTAACAACCTATGGCAAAAGACTGAACACTTTCCTCCTCAGAATGGGAAGAGGCCGAGAATGTCATCTCTCATCCTTTTAAATCAACATTTTGTTAGATATTATAGGCAGGACAATTAGGCCAGAAAAATAAATAGAAACATTTAGATTGGGTTGGAAGAAGTAAAACTACTTCTGTTCAGATTATATCAACTTTCCTGTAGAATCTTAATAAGAATAACCAACATAATTAATAAATCATTTCAGAATTTGCAGGATACAAACACAACATATTACAGAAATAAAATGTATTTCTATACACCAGCAAGGAATAATTTGGAAATTAAATTAAGAAGGCATTTCCATTTAAAATATCATAAAGAATAAAATCATTAGGAGTTCACTTAACAAGGGCAATACAACACTTAAAGAATATTGTTTAAAGATGTTTATGTTTTTATATAAAAAATAAGTAAATAATTGGAAATACATGTCATGTTTGTGAACTGGAAGACTTAACATTGATAAGATGGCTGCAAGAATTTATCTACAGGCTGAACAAGATCTCTATCAAAATTTTAGCTGGCTTTATTTTAAAAAATAACCATAACAATTTAAAAATTTATATGACACTGTGCTAGATCCAAAATACTCAAAACATTCATAATAAAAACAATTAAAAACTCACATATCCCAGTTTTAAAAGTTACTACAAAGTAAAGTAATCAAGACTGGGTGGTATTGTTTTAAAGATAAACACAACAGAATGTCATCAAACATGTCAAATCTGTTGATCTTATAGATCAATAGAATATCATTGAAAGCCTAGAGATAAATTCCTTACCTTTATGATTAATTAATTTTTATAATGGTGCTAAAATAATTTAATGATAATAAAATAGTTTTTTTTCAACTAAATGTGCTAAAATAATTGGATCTCCAAATGCAAAAGATGAAGTTGGGCCCCTCTCTCATACCATATACAAAAATGAATTTAAAATGCAACATAAACATAAATGCAGGAGCTAAAGCTATAAAACTTTTAGAAGAAAACATAAAAGTAAATGTTTAGACCTTGAATGAGGCAATGGGATTTTAGATGTGGCACTAAAAGCACAAGTGACAAAAGAAAAATATATAGTACACATATTACATTTCACAAAAATTAAAAACTTTTGTGCTTCAAAGATAATCACTTGAAAAGACAGGATCGGAATGAAAAACATATTTGCAAATAATCTATCTAATGATCTGGTGTCCAAAATATAGAGAACTCTTTAAACTCAAAAATGTTAATAATACTTTCAGCTCAATTAAAAAATGATTTAAATTGTTATTTTTTTCAAAGAAGAAATAGTAATGGCCAATATGCACACACAAAATGCTCAACATCATTAGTTATTAGTAATATACAAACCAAACCACCATAAGATATTATTTAGTAACCATCAAAGTGACTGTAATCAAAGAGACGGACAAAAATTAGTCTGGCAAAGGCCATGCATTGTGGCTCATGCCTGTAATTCCAGCACTTTGGGAGGTCAAGATAGGCGGATAACTTGAGCTAGGAGTTAAAGACCAGTCTGGCAAACATGGTGAAACGCTGTCTCTACTAAAAATACAAAAATTAGCTGGGCATGGTTGTGAGTATTTGTAATCCCACCTACTCTGGAGGCTGAGGCAGGAGAATCGCTTGAACTCATGAGGCAGGGGTGCAAGGGTTGCAGTGAACCGAGATAGCACCACTGCACTTGAGCCTTGGCAATAGAGTGAGACTCTGTCTCAAAAAAATAAATAAATAAGAAAAAATAAAAACAACCAAACAACAAAAAACAAACAATCAAACAAAGAAAAACTAGTCTAGCAAGGATGGTAAGGGTGTGGAGAAATTGTAACTCTCCTGCATTGCTGCTGAGAATGTAAAAATGGCACAGGCACTTTCACAAACAATTCAGCAATTCCTCAAAATGTTAGTCGTTGTATGATTCAGCAATTTTACTCCTACTTATATGCCTAAGAGAACTAAAACCAGTCTATGAAAATTTTGTATACAGTCTTCCATAGCAGCATTATTCATAATAACATAAAATTGGAAATGTCACTTCATCAGCTGGTGAATGGATAAACATAATGTTGTATATTTATATTCTGGACTATTATTTACCAATTAAAAAATGAAGTGTTGATACATGCTATTATATGGATGAACATTGAAATTATGAAAGGGGGTACATATTGGGTTATTGCATGTGCATGAAATGGACAAATTCATAGAAACAGAAGGTAAATTAGTGGAAAGTGATGATAATTTGTATCAGGTTTCTTTTTGTTGTGATGAAAATATTCTAAACTTAGATAATGGGAACGGTTCCTCACTCTGAATATGCAATAATCAACTAAGTTGTACACTTTAAAAAGGTGAATTTTATATTATATGACATATCTCAGAAAGGCTGTTAACCAAATTCTCATTTTCTGCTAACTACTTTTAAAGAAACTTAAAGTACAATTTTTAACAAGAGAGTCAAGGCTTCAGCTCTCATGAGGATGATTTCGTGGTTTGAGAGTGACAGGCATTCATGTAACTGAGTATATCTATGATCAACCTTTACAATAAAGACGAGAAAACGAAATGGATGTGTTAGAAAATGTCAAATGGTGGAGTGGATAGATGTTTTTAGAGAGGATAGTAGAAGGGAAATCATTAAAGATGGTATTAATTCTAAAGAAAATGAGAATCTAGCAGAAGGTATTAAATATAGGAAACACATCATCTTATTTTAATTTCTATAAGAAAACTCTGTATTTTGTGGATAATATATATTATCGGAAATAAATAATGGCACAAGAAGGTTGATATAAACAAGCGTAGGCCATAAACAGTTGTTGGTTAAATTTGAGTTTTGCCAGTGGAGAGGTGGAGAACAGGATGGGGTATGTTTTCGAGGTACAAATGACAGATCTTCTAGGTTTGAAACAGTGGGGATAAAGACAATGAGCATTCATGATAATTCTAAAGTTTTTTCCTTGTACAAAAATGTGGATTGTACCATTAACAGAGATAGAACAGTTAATGGTAGAAACAGTACTGGGGTTCCAGTACATCATAAATTCTTTATTAGCCATATTAATTTTGAGATACTTTCTGGATATTCAGATAAAGTGGGCAATTGTACAGGTAAATATATTATTCATAAAATTGAAACAGGATGCATTCAACCATAGGGAGGATATGAGGAACTCTACCGAAAACAAAAAGAAGAATATTGTTATAGATTAAATGAAACATGAGGTATATCATTCAAATATAAGACATGGCTTTTGTGAGTTTTAATTGGATTCTGATTCAAACAACTCAAAAATTTTAGAGCAATTTTAATGTACCTAGTTTATTGTTTCCCAAAATTCTATTTTTATTATACTTTTCTTAAAATCACATACCACAAGTTTCTATTAAATGCTTCAAATTATTCAAATAATCATAATTCTCTGAACAAAGTCAATTTTATTATTTGTTCTAGTGACATGTGAGTCAAACCACTAGAAACTTTCTTCTTGATGGCGTGACCTTTATAATTAAGTGATTTATTAAGATAGTGTAATTGTTCTTCAAAGTTAGATAAATAGCTATTAATCATTTTAAAAACTTTTAAAAGCAATGCCTTAATGAGCTAAGGTTAATTGCCTTGCTTACAATTAATACATATATACTTGAATACATTTCATGTGTTGCTGAGACAGCATTTATTATAAACTTTAGTTCTACTTCTTTTTTCTGTTTCTATAGACATTAAAACTTAGTAATTTTATTCATATAAATAAGGACATGTAGAATGCCATTCATTTCCTTGAATAACTTGTGAGTTGTAAGCAAAAAATCACACCATTTATTTTATCTATATCTATTTTTAATGATCCGTTAGCTGACAATAGACTTGATGCCCGCTTTAAATGTGTAGAAAACAAAGAATTGAAAACTACCTATCTTAAAAGTGGAATTGTGTTTCCCACTTGTATTTCTCTCCAAAATTTATATGTTAAAATCCTAATCACCAAGATGAAAACTTGTTGGAGTTGGTGCCTTTGGGAGGTAATTAGGTCCAGAGAACAGGGCACTCATAAATGGGTTAGTGCCCTTATACTGAGGCCTGAGGAAGCTTATTTGACCCTTCCACCATGTGAGGACACAGGGAGAAGTCAGTAGTTTGCAATCAAAAGAGGTCCCCAACCAGAAGGTCGTGACGATACACCCTGACTTGGCAACCCTAATCTTGGATTTGCAAGTTCTAGAACTGTGAGAAAGAAATTTCTGCTGTTTAAAAGCTACTCATTTTAGTGCATTTTGTTATAGCAGCCTGAAGGCATAAGACAAATTGTTATGAGGTCTTTAGAATTACTTACTATTGTAACATCAATATCAATACCAAAGTGTCATTATCATTTGGTATCTTAAAAGGGTTCTATTATTTTTTTAATTTTTTTTTTTTGCTTTTTTGTATATTTGTTCGTTGCTTTGTTTTCACTCCAGAATACAGCACAACGATAAGATTAAGGATATGTGACGAGCCTGCCTTTCTTTTTTGAAACAGAAACATGGCAATTTTGAAAGAAAAGATAGGAAAGGGAACACTGTACCTTCTTAAAACAGCAATTTCATGCAGATTGATTTTAAAAGAATACACACATGATGTTGATGTAATTAAAATTATCCACATCCATGTTTCCCTTGAACACTTTTTGCATAACCCAAGAGTTATTTCTTTTGTTTTCAAACCACTCCTTCAAAAGACCCAGAGGACAGGCCATTATGAAAAGCATTCTATTCACCACGGATAACACTACAAATCCCAACACCCCAGGTTGTTGATACACTTAGATTCTATTCTGCACACTTAATCTACCTTAATTCTCTATTTTTCCCACCCTTTAAAACCATTATTTGTGCACTGTCTCTAACTGACAAGCTGCCATTAGCAATGTCCCTCTATATATCCTCAGCTGTCCTGTGAACATTCCCCTTAATCCTGCCTGAACTGACATCTGACAGGTCCCTGAAGACACAGTCTATTTGGCAGGCTTCCCAACTGGAAGCTGTTTATACTCTTTCACGTCACCTGTGTTAAGGGCTGTGTTAAAGCATGGTAATTGCCTTCTTTCTTCCTATTACGTGTTCCAAACAATTTCTCACTACCCCGTTTAAAAGTCTAGCTCTTTATATTTTATAACAATTATTTGTATTTATGTTGACCGGCACTTCACTGCCTCACTTCATGGTTTGCATTAGCAGAGTGGCCTGTACTGTCCCAGGAAAATAGCCTCTGAAATTGGGATAAATATTGGCTCAGTGTTACATAATCAGGAGCTGTGCCATAGACTTTGCTTAAAGGCAGGAAGAGATATTGGCAGACCCCACAATTCCAACTTCCAACATGTTCTCTTTTTGACTAAAACTGTAAGCCAATATCTGGCTTTGCCTCTCTAGCTTGGAACAGAAGTAGGTACTAGTCATGTAATGCTCAAAAAGAGTTTTCCTCTTTGCTTCCTGGAACTAGCGGAGCTGACCTTGGCCTCCACATCATCAGCAGTGGCTCCTGTTTCTGGCCTGTTTATATGGATCCATCTCTGGCTCCAAAACATATTTTATCCAAAGATGTCTTAAGCCACTTTTGACCTGAGTTGCCTCAGAATTCTGCTTCCTTCTCTTAGAATTTAGTTCTTTTAGATATTTATGCTCTGATAGGAGTTACAAACTCCCAGTTATAATCATTCTCACTTTAGTTTTGCTATCCAGAATCCCTCCATCACTCAAAAGCTCACATAGAGTATTTGCCTATCGCTTAATACATTTATTCATATCTATATTTAGCTATTATCTATCTACACGTCAATAATAGATGACATAAGATAGATCCACAGGTAGAAACAGATAGATGAGAGAGAGAGGGAGAAAGAGAGAGAACATCAAAGTGTCTAGCTCCTGGAAATATGGACAAATATCTGGCCTAAACAAGATTACAGTCCATTAAGAAAAGCCTGAAATTAAAACATTTTTACAAGTTTCACAGTTTCACCTTGCTAATCAGAAAATACAAGAGAGTTAAGGAGACATATAAGGAATTTTACTTAGTTTAAGGAATCCATGATTTTTAAAGTGATTTATGATCTTATATCTGAAATACAAGTGGAAGAAACATCAGAGGTTGAAGTGAAATTGTCCCCAGCAAAAAACTATACACAAAGACTTTCTGAGTTAACTGACTCCTTTGCAGTCACCAAATTACAAATAATTCTGTATTCTGAGAAAGCTAATGGGGAATATTAGTTTGGGAGCTTTTTACATTAAGCATCTAACATGTATATAGCATAAAATAATTTCATAATGTTCTTAAGAAAAAAATTAATTGAAGTAGATGTCAGAGTTGCATTTAAGTGATCTTATTAATAACTATTTCTCCCTATGTTCTTAATATATAGTTAATTGCATGTCTATTCTTATTTCTCCTAATTTTTCCTATGGGCTACAGAGGTGAACTAATCTCTAATATCAAAACCATATTTAATAACATAAAAGCATGTTTAGATTTATTTTAATCACCAACAGTGATTCTCAGCGATAACTCTTCATCGCAAATTTGAGCACATAAAATTCCAGAGGAGCTAACATAAATAAAAATAAAACAAGATAACGTCAACCTACTGATAGACAGCTGGAAGCATAAACTCTATTGATTGCATTGTTAATGCCATTTGTTTAATCATAACTTTTCAGAATTTTACTCAATTTCTACTTGAAGATGAACATGTAAGCATAATGTTGTGAAGATAAATTACAAAGTTTGAAAATTGCGACAGTTCTAACTCTAGAATAGAAAGGCAGAAAATGTAGTTAGTGAAGAGAAAATTAAACAAAAGAAACTTCTCTTTCAAAACATAGGCAAAATTCAAATGCACAAGTGCAAAGAAATAGTCCTGAGTTATCAGAAACAAGATGAATAGAGAGGAAAAAGTTCCATCAAAACACATTTTGAAGTGATATTCCTTTTTTTGTAAGAAATTCTACAAAATTGGCAATTAGCAACTCTTGTTTATTGTGCAACTGGAATTCTATTTTAGTCATGTTTGGAAGAAAGCCCAAAACTGAAATTGCACAGTTAAGAGTCTTTAAAAGAAAAGTAAGATATTTTGATAACTCTAAAAAAGCATATGTTATGATTCAGATGACTGGGTTAAATGGCTTTTTATTTAAAAGGTTTCTGGAAACAAGAATAAATGTTCCACACAATAACAGCCAAAGGGCAGATGGGGGATGTTGGCGTCTAGAGAAAGGATAATCGGAATTGTGGAACACAATTTATATGTCTTGCAATTGGCAAGGAACATTTTCTTAATTTTTCACATGTACACTCTATGTTTACAAATACAGGAGGAACACATTTAAACGAATAACACAAGAATTAATTTATTGTAATTGCCTAAAAGTATTTTATCCAAAGCACAGGCTTAGGCTGAATAATAACCCTTTGTCTGTTTTTGTCTTCCAGAGTTGTTCCAAAATTTTCCCTCCCTGAAATCTACCAGAGTCAGAAAATAAGCTAATATCAAAATCTTTGTTTTTTTAATTTTTGGCTTGAGGAAAATGTTATGTAGCTTTTATGTATTTTACTAGTTTATGTGCTTAACTGGTCACATTTGTCCCCAACTCCATCTTATTTATATTGCATTTAAGCAATGTTATTTTTATTCAACCAAAAAAGTACCTCTTGGAATCATAGAACATTTACATTACATTTTCTGGTATTTTAACTTTTGTCTGGATTGAATTCACCTATTAGCTAGTAACGCAAATTTAAAAAGCGTATTTTGCTAATGAAAATATTACAATGAAACAGTAGGTTGTGCTTTCCTTAAGCCCAAGGGCAAGGAGAAAAAAGTGACTACATATGTATGTTTACCTAACTTTTTTTGATACAACCATCCTTATTGTATTATACTGTGGAAATAGCCACTTAACAAGATATGTCCATAGAAGTGTATGGCTCCTTACTCTAACAATATAAATGACATTCTTCTTCCCTCTACTGCTCCATTTTTGTTTCTATTGTTGTAGATTTTTATTTTATACAATATAGAGTTTTAGTTTCAGATTAATAGCAATTTATCCTCTTAATTGAAAATTTGAAAAATACCAAAGTCTATCAAAAAGGAAAACAAACAAACAAAAAAAACACAATAAAACCTAAAAGGCATCAGTAATATCTATCATCATATGAAGAAAACCACTGCTAATTTAGGTAGACTTTACAATTTAAAAACTAAATTTGAACAAATGTTAAATGTACAGTTCCATTAATTTTTCCAAAATGAGCTCATCTTTGACACCACATGTTGTTCATGATATATAATATCAACATTCAAAACCTCCTTTGAGACCCATGCTAATTAGTACTGCATCCGAGAATAAGCAATATTCTAGCTTGTAAGCCTACATATATATTTTTAAATTTATATAAATGAAATCACACTCCATTTTCATGCCTGGATTCTTTTGACATTATTTTTTTTTAAAGATTCATCCATTTATTGTGAGTAGTTGCAGTTTGTGATTTGATTCCATATATGAAATTACAGTAATTAATAAACATTTAGGTTACTTTTAACATTTGCCCCTTATGAATTATGCTGCTATAAACATGTTTGTGCATGTCTGTTGGCAAACATATACACATTCCTTTAGGGACAATATGTAGATAAATTATAAATTATGTCTATGTTCAATTTTTTAAAAGATACTGTCAAATAATTTTCCAAAGTATTTGTCCCAATTTATACTCTCACCAACATGTAAGAGGATTCCAGCTGCTTTATACCTTTATCAAAACTCAGTATCATCTGTCTTCCAATTTGGCCATTTCAGTAGGTATAGGTAGTATCTACATGTGTTTTCAATTTATGTAGTTTTTCTTATTGAGGACAAATTGGATAACCACATTTTTATATGGTTATTTATCCAGCACTGTTTATTTAAAGTGTCTTTATTTACTCACTGTCTTTTAAGGTCATTTTGTAGTATCAATGATAATACTGACAGGTGTGAGTCTGTTTTGGAATTTAAAAGAGTATATTACTTCTTTCATATATAGTCTTGTCTATGACTAATACCAAAGTATCTTTATTATTGGAGCTTTATAGTAATTCTTGATATCTTGTAGTTTAGGTACTCCAGTGAATACTGTTTGATTTCTATGAAATTTTAGTACCTTTGATTTCTATGAAATTTTAATAAATTTCTCAATTCCTAATTTTTTATTTCAACTTTTATTTTAGATACAGATGTTATATATTCAGGTATATTACATAGGTATATTGCATCCAGGTAATGAGCATAGTACTCATTAGGCAGTTTTTCAGCCCATTATCCCCTCCCTATCTCCCCCATCTAGTAGTCCACAGTGACTATTGTTCCTATGTTTACATCTATGTGTAATCAATGTTTAGTTCCCATTTATAAGTGAGAGTATGTGTTATTGGCTTTCTGTTCCTGTGTTAATTTGCTTAAGACAATGGCATCCAGCTGCCTCCATGTTGCTGCAAATAACACAATTTCATCTTTTTTTATGGCTGCATGGTATTCCATGGTGTATATGCAGCACATTTTCTTTATTGAATCTACTATTGATGAGTATCTAGGTTGAAAACATGTCTATGCTATTGTCAACAATGCTGCAATAAACTTAGGAGTTCCATCTGTCTTTTTGGTATAATGATCTATTTTCTTTTGGGTATATATGCAGTAATGGGATTGCTGGGTTGAATGGTAGTTCTATTGTAAGTTCTCTAAGAAATCTCCAAACTGCTTTTTGCAGGGTCTGAACTAATTTACATTTCCACCATTAGTGTATAAGCATTCCTTTTTCTCCACACCCTTGCCAGGATCTGTTGTATTTTGACTTTCTAATAATAATAATTCTGACTTGTGTGAGATGGTATCTCATTGTGGTTTTGATTTACATTTCTCTGATAATTAGTGATGTACATCATTGTTTTCACGTATTTGTTGGTCACTTGTATGTCTTCTTTTGAAAAGTGTCTGTTCATGCCCTTTGCCCATTCTTCAGTGGTGTTATTTGTTTTTGCATGTTCAATCTTATGGATTCTGAATATTAGACCAATTAGACCATTGTCAGATGCATAGCTTGAAAATATTTTCTCCATTATTTAGGTGATCTGTTTACTCTGTTGATAGTTTATTTTGCTGTCCAGAAGCTCTTTAGTTTAATTAGGTCTTACTTGTACGTTTGTTGCAATAGCTTTTAGGGACTTAGCAAAAATTTATTTGCCAAGGCTGATGTCCAGAAGTGTATATCCTAAATTATCTTCTAATATTTTTATACTTTGAGGTCTTACATTTAAATCTTTAATCTTTAAATATTCACTCCATCCTGAGTTGATGTTTATGTATGGTGAAAGGTAAGCATCCAGTTTTAGTCTTCTGCATATTGCTAGCTAGTGGTCCCGGCACCATTTGTTAAATAGTGAGTACTTTTCCTATTTTTGTTCGTCTAATTTAATGTCAGATGGTTGTAGGTGTGCAGTTTTATTTTTGAGTTCTCTATTCTATTCCATTTGTCTATATGCTTATTTTTGTACCAGTAACATTCTCTTTTAATTACTGTAGCCTTGTGGTATAGTTTGAAGTTCGATAATGTGATGGTTCTGTCTTTGTTCTCTTTGCTTAGAATTACTTTGGCTATTCAGGCTCTTTTTCGGTTTCATATAAATTTTAGAATAGTTTTTTTTTCCTAATTCTGGAAAGAATGACATTGGTAGTTTGATAGGAAGATCACTGAATCTGTGAGTTGTTTTGCGCAGTATGACCATTTCAACGATATTGATTGTTCTAATCCATGAGCTCCAAATGTTTTTTCCATTTATTTGTGTCATCTCTGATTTTTTCAGCAGCGTTTTACAGTTCTCCTGGTAGAGTTCTTTTATCTCCATGGTTAGCTTATTCCTAGTTATTTCGTTTTCTTCATAGCTATTGAAAATGGGTTTGTGTTCTTGATTTGACTCTCAATCTGGGTGCTTTGGGCTATAGAAATGCTACTAAATTTTGTACACTGATTTTTTTATCCTGAAATCTTACTAAAATTGTTTATCAGTTCTAGTAGCCTTTTGGTGGGGTCTTAAGATTTTCTAGGTATAGAATCATATTGTCAGTGAAGACAGATAGTTTGATTTCTTTTTTTCTTATTTGGATGCCTTATTTTTTTCTCTTGTCTGATTGCTCTGGCTAGGACTTGCAGTACTATGTTGAGTAGGAGTGGTGAGAGTGGACATCTTTGTCTTGTTCTGATTCTCAAGAGAAATGTTTCCAGATTTTCCCCATTCAGTATGATATTGGCTGTGGATTTGTCATAGATGGCTCTTATTATTTTGAGGTATGTTTCTTCATCCATTAAGAGTTTATTATGTAAGGATATGAGATTTCCTTGAAAGTTTTTACCGTGTCTATTGAGATGATACTATTTTCATTGTTTTTAATTCTGTTTATGTGGTGAGTCCATTTATTGATTTGCATATACTGAAGATGTTTATTAACATGGGTATAGATCACTTCCGGTCAATTTGGATCTGTACCAAATCAAGGCAGATATGTAAACTAAATACATCACAGTCATTGATATGGTTTGGATCTGTGTCCCTGCTGATATCTCATGTCAAATTGTAATCCCCAATGTTGGAGGTGGGGCGTGGTTGGAGGTGAATTGAATCATAAGGGCAGTTTTGCAGTTTCTCATGGTTTAACACCACCCAGACTTGATGCTGCCATCGTGATAGTGAGTTCTTGTGAGATCTGGTTGTTTAAAAGTGTAGGGTACCTCCTCTCTGTTTTTACCTCTTGCTCTGGCCATGTGAAGTGCTTGCTTGCCCTTCAACTTCCGCCATAATTGGAAGCTTCCTGACGCCAAACAGATGCTGCCATGCTTCTTGTACAACCTGCAGAATAGTGGGATAATTAAACCTCTTTTCTTCATAAATTACCAAGTCTCAGGTATTTCATTACAGCAGTGCAAAAACGGTCTAATACAGTCATCTTCTAGTTTACCATAGTCCTTAAACAATGTCCTCCAAACTCTGAAATTGGATCCTAGGGTGATATTGATAGCTCACCCTTAAGTGATGCTACACTTATATTGTAGGTTGCCTCAGTGCCAAAAGGATGGGAGAAAATCTTCACTGAGAGTTAAAACTTCTACATGAGAATCAAGGGCTGACTGTGGAGCTCACATATTTGTATGTCTCCTTTCTCTGTGGAATTTTGTACCCTAATATTTGACTTTTGTAACCCTTATATCCAATTGTTATGAACTCAAGTCTGTGAGACTGTCCAAAGCACTGCTTTTACTTATCATACTACTCTCCTGTGCCAGGATTATTAAACTTTTGCTCTAAGCCAAGCATTTGGAAATAGGTTGGAATTGCAGGTACAGGAAGTTGAGATTGACTAACATAAATTAACCATACTCTTTGCATCTAGCCTCTCAAGACTTGCCTGAATCAGTAGATCTCACATATCATGAAACAGATGATTTTGTTATTGTCATTTGCTTTTGTATCACTTGTCAGATGGTTAATACTGAGTGACAACTTGATTGGATTGAAAGATGCAAAGTATTGATCTTGGGTGTGTCTGTGAGGGTGTTGTCAAAGGAGATTAATAATTGAATCAGTGGGCTGGGAAAGGCAGACCCAACCTTATTCTGAGTGGGCACAATCTAATCAGCTGCCAACATAGCTGGAATATAAAGCAGGCAGAAAAATGTGAAAATACTAGACTGGCCTAGCCTCTCAAGCTACACTTTTTTCCCATGCTGCATGTTTTCTGTGCTCAAACATCAGACTTCAAGTTCTTCAATTTTGGGTCTCGGATCGGCTGTCCTTGCTCCTCAGCTTGCAGAAGGTCTATTTTGGGACCTTGTGATTGTGTGAGTTAATATTTCTGTCCCTCTAGAGAACCCTGACTAATACAGATTTTGGTACCAGTAGTTGTTCTAGAGGAAGAGAATATTAAGGATGGAGTTCTTTCATTGTTCTGGGGGTTTCTGGAGGCGGCTGCTTTATATGATTAGACCCCAAAATGCTAACGACTCTACTTCTAATAGTATGGAGAACACAAATAATCCTTGGCATGAACTGTTTAGAGATTTATGCAAAATAAATGCATTTGACACTCCCGATTCACCGCTCATGAGAGGCAAGGAGTTTAGGTGCTCTTTACATAATATCTTTCACCATATGTGGAGAACCACAGAACTTAATGAAACTAGTTGGTGGCTCCTAAGTTCACTGAACGAAGTGAAGAAAAAAAATGATGAACTCAGGGCTTCTATCTCCCAGCTTCAGAAGAAGATACTGAGTCTCAAATCTGCTAAGATTGCCCTGAGTGAGAAATCTTATCTCCTGTAGAGAATAGCTGAGATTGTGGAAAAGCAGACACAAGCTCTTATCATGCAAGTGGCTGACCTGCAACAAAAGGTTCATGCTCGGCCTTGCCAGGTGTCTGCTGTCCAAGTGAGGGCATTGATTGGAAAAGAATGGGAACCTGCAACTTGGAATGGGGATGTGTGGGAGGACCCTTATGAAGCTGAAAACACTGGGTTTGTAAACTCTGATAAACCTTGTTTGCCAGAAGAAATAGCTTCCCCATCCCCAGTAGTGACAATATCCCCTCTCTGACCCATGCTGCCATCAGGTTTTCCACCCTTGTCTGAGAAGATAAACCTTGCACTACCTGAGGCAACAGTAATGCCTGAGGCAGTTACCAGGCAAGATAATGTTGATTCTCCTCAGGACCCATCCCTAACACCACTTTTTGCTTCTAGACCAATAACTAGACTAAAGTCCTAGTGGGCCCCTAGAGGTGACCTTCAGAGTATGACCCATGAGGAGGTGCACTAGACTTCCAAAGAACTGCTTGAGTTTTCTAATTTATGGAAGAAAAAATCTAGAGAACACACATGGGAGTGGATATTAAGGGTGTGGGATAATGTTGGAAGGAGCATAGTGTTGGATCAGGCTGAATTTATTGATTTGGGCCCACTAGGGACTCCGAATTTAATGCTGCAGCTTGGAAAGTTAAAAAAAGGGTGCTAATAGTTTATGTGCTTGGCTAGCTGAAATATAGATTAAAAGATGGTCTGCTGGGGACAAACTGAAAATGTCTGATCTTTCTTGGAGTAATGTAGAGGAAGGGATCCAAAGGCTTAGGGATATTGGAATGGTGGAATGGATTAGTCACTTTAGACCTATTCATTCCATCTGGGAGGGTCCAGAAAATATACTCTTAACCAATGACTGGTGAAATAGATTTGTGAGAGCAACACCTGCATCTTTGAAGAGACCTGTCATTGCTCTTCTCTGTATGTCACATCTAACAGTGGGAACCACAGTCACTCCACTACAAAATTTAAATTCAGTGGGAATAACTGGATCCTGAAGTGTCAGAGGCCAAGTGGCGGCACTCAACCATCAAGGGCAAAGTGTGTGTGGCTACTGTAATGGACAGCAGAGGCAAAGCAGCAATCAGAATAGTCTGACTTGTGTAGAGCTCTGTCATTGGCTAATTAATCAAAGTGTTCCTAGAAGTCAAATTCATAGAAAGCCTTTCAGAATCAATACTTAATTTATATAAGCAGAAAACTTCTCAATCAAATGGACAAAAAACTAATTTGAATTATAGAAGCAGAGACCCATGATCCCTCAAGCAACTTCCAGACTTGAGCCAGTTTAGACCCAGAACACCTTGAATGAAAGACAGGCAGTGTCCTCCTAAGGAAGGACTCACTACACTACCGACAATTTATGCAGTGAATCTTTCTCCCATCCTTCCGCAAGGAGACCTCTGGCCTTTTACCAGGGTAACTGTGCACTGAGGAAAGGGAAATGATCAGACATTTCTGGGACTACTGCACACTGGCTCTGAGCTGACATGGATTTCAAGGGACCCGAAGCGTCATTGTAGTCCTCCACTTAAAGTAGGGGTTTACAGAGGTAATATAATTAATGGAGTTTTACCTTAAGTCCAACTTACAGTGAGTACAGTGAGTCCCCAAACTCATCCTGTGGTCATTTCCCCAATGCCAGAATGCATTATCGGCATAGGCATATTTAACAGTGGGCAGAACCCCCACATTGGCTCCCTAGCTGGTAGAGTTAGGGCTATTATGGTGGTGAAGGGCAAATGGAAGCAATTACAGCTGCCTCTATCTAGAAAAACAGTAACTAAAAAAAAAATTGCATCCCTGGAGGGATTGCAGAGATTTGTGCCACCATCAAGGACTTGAAAGACACAGGGGAGATGATTCCCACCACAATATCCCCATTCAACTCTTCCATTTGGCCCATGCAGAAGACAGAGAGAGCTTGGAGAATGAAAGTGGATTATCACAAGCTTAACCAAGTAGTGACTCCAATTGCAGCTGCTGTACCAGATGTGGTTTCATTGCTTGAGCAAGTTAATGCATCTCCTGGTACCTGGTATGCAGCCATTGACTTGGCTAATGTTTTTATCTCCATTGCTGTCCATAAGGTCCACCAGAAGCAATTTGCCTTCAGCTGGCAAGACCAGCAATATACCTTTACTGTCCTACCTCAAGGGGAATATTAACTGTCCGGCTTTGTGTCATAATCTTATTGAGAGAGACCTTGATCACTTTGCTCTTCCACAAGATATCACACTGGTCCATTACATTGATGACATAATGCTGACAGGATCTAGTGAGGGCGAAATAGCAAACACACTGGATTTATTGGTGAGACATTTGCATGCCAGAGGATGGGAAATAAACCCAACTAAAATTCAGGGAACTTCTATCTTCAGTAAAATTTCTAGGGTTCCAGTGGTGTGGGACCTGTTGAGATATTTCTTGTAAGGTGAAAGATAAGTTGCTGCATTTAGCCCCTCCTACAACCAAGAAAGAAGAACAATGCCTAGTGGACCTATGTGAATTTTGGAGGCAACACATTCCTCTTTTGGGTGTGTTACTCCAGCCCAATTATCGAGTGACCTGAAAGGCTGCCAGTTTTGAGTGGGGTCCAAGACAGGAGAAGGCTCTGTAACAGATACAGGCTGCTGTGCAAACTGCTCTGCCACTTGGACCATATGTCCCAGCAGATCCAATGGTGCTTGATGTGTCAGTGGCAGATAGAGATGCTATTTGGAGCCTCTGGCAGGCCCCCATAGGTGAATCACAGTGGAGGCCTCTAGGATTTTGGGGCAAGGTCCTGCCATCTTTTGCAGATAACTACTCTCCTTTTGAGAGACAGCTCTTGGCCTTTTGCTGGGCTTTGGTGGAAACTGAACGTTTAACTATGGGTCATTAAGTCACCATGTGACCTGAACTACCTATCATGAAATGGATGCTTTCTTATACACCTAGCTATAAAATGGGTCATGCACAGCAGCATTACATCATCAAATGGAAGTGGTATATATGTGATCAGACTCGAGCAGATCCTGAAAGCACAAGTTAAATGAGGAAGTGGCTCAAATGCCCATGGTCTACACTCCTAAGACCCTGCTTTCTGTCCCCCAGCGTGCAACAATGGCTTCATGGGGAGTTCCCTATGATCAGTTAACAGAGGAAGAGAAGACTAGGGCCTGTTTCACAGATGGTTCTGCACGATATGCAGGCACCGCCCGAAAGTGTACAGCTGCAGCACTACAGCTCCATTGTAGGACATCCCTAAAGGACAGTGGTGAAGGGAAATATTCCTAGTGGACAGAACTTCAAGTAGTGCACCTGGTTGTCCACTTTGCATGGAAGGAGAAATGGCCAGATGTGAGATTATATACTGATTCATGGGCTGTAGCCAATGGTTAGGCTGGATTGTCAGGGACTTGGAAGAAGCGTGATTGGAAAATTGGTGACAGAAATTTGGGGAAGAGGTATGTGGATGGACCTCTCTGAGTGGTCAAAAACCATGAAGATATTTGTATGCAAGTGCTCACCAATGTGTGACCTCAGCAGAGGAGGGGCTTCATAATCAAGTGGATAAGATCACCCCTTCTGTGGGCACCACTCAGCCTCTTTCCCCAGTCATCGCTGTCATCGCCCAGTGGACCCATGAACAAAGTGGCCATGGTGGCAGGAATGGAGGTTATGCATAGGCTCAGCAATATGAACTTCCACTCACCAAGTCTGATCTGGCTATGGTCACTGCTGAGTGCCCAATTTTCCATCAGCAGAGACCAACAATAAGCCCTCGATATGGAGCCATTTCTCAGGGTGATCAGCCAGCTAACTGGTGGCGGGTTGATTATATTGGGCCTCTTCCCATCATAGAAAGGGCAGAGGTTTGTCCTCGCTAGAATAGACACTTACTCCAGATATGAATGTGCCTATCCTGCATGCAATCCTTCTGCCGAGACCACCATTGCTGGAATCACAGAATGCCTTATCCACTATCATGGTATTTCACACAGCATTGCCTCTGACCAAGACATCACTTTACAGCTAAAGGATTATGGCAGTGGGCTCATACTCATGAAATTCACTGGTCTTACCATGTTCCCTATCATCCTGAAGCAGCTGGATTGATAGAACAAGAATTGCCTTTTGAAGTCACAATTACAACACAAACTAGGTGACAATACTTTGCAGGGCTGGGGCAAATTTTCTCCCATAGCCAGGATTCCTGGGTTTAGGAATCAAGGGTTGGAAGTGGAAGTGGCTCCAGTCACCATCACCCCTAGTGACCCACTAGTGAAATTTTTGCTTCCTGTTCCCATGACATTACATTCTGCTGGGCTAGAGGTCTTAGTTCCAGAGGGAGGAACGCTGCCACCAGGAGACACAACAACGATTCCATTAAACTGGAAGTTAAAATTGCCAGTTGGTACCTTTGGGCTCCTCCTACCTTTAAGTCAAGAGACTAAGGAGGGACTTACAGTGTGGGCTGGGGTGATTGACCCAAACTATCAAGGTGAAATCAGTCTTCTACTCCACAATGGAGGTAAGGAAGAGTATTTGTGAAATACAGGAGATCCATTAGGGTGTCTCTTAATGTTACCATGCCCTGTAATTAACGTACCTACACCATCCCAATCCAGGCAAGACTACAAATGGTCCAGACCCTTGAGGAATGAAGGTTTGAGTTACTCCACCAGGAATCCATCATGATCTGATGAGGTGCTTGCTGAAGGCAAAGGGAATACAGAATGGATAGTAGAAGAAGCTAGTCATCAATACCAGCTATGACCACATGATCAGCTGCAGAAACAAGGACAGTTATTGTCATAAGTATTTCCTCCTTCTTTTGTTAAAAACATGTTTGTGCATGTATACACTTGTACTGAGAAAATATTTTCACTTAATTTCTTTTTTCCTTTATCATGTGACATAAGATTTATTGACTTCATATCAGCATTTAAGTATCATAAACTTTATGTAATAGCATTTGGGTTTGGGATTGGTGCGTTTCTGGTTGTAGGAAGGATAGTCGTAATATGTTAGGTGTAATTATGACCTTATTATTGTCTTTATTTGAAGATTATGCATCATCTCAGGAGATGCATATGTGTTCTAGTTGACAAGGTGTGGACTCGTGATGGTTATTACTGAGTGTGAACTTGACTGGATTGAAGGGTGCAAAGTAGTGATCCTGGATGTGCCTGTGATGGTGCTGCCAAAGGAGATTAACATTTGAGTCAGTGGGCTGAGAAAGGTAGACCCATCCTTAATCTGGGTGAGCACAGTCAGATCAACTGCTAGAGCAGCTAGAATATAAAGCAGGGAGAGAAATGTGAAAGACTAGACTGGCCTAGCCTGCCAGCCTACGTCTTTCTCCCATGCTGGATGCTTTCTGTCCTCGAACATTGAACTCCAAGTTCTTCAATTTTGGGACTCGGACTGGCTCTCATTGCTCCTCAGCTTGCAGACGGCCTATTATGAGACCTTGTGATCATGTGAGTTAATACTTAATAAAATCCCCTTTCTATCTATCTATCTATCTATCTATCTATCATCTATCATCTATCTTATTAGTTCTGTCCCTCTAGAGAACCCTAACTAATACAATCTGCTTTTCTAGTTCTCATTGAGGTAATTATTTGACTATAAGCTACTTGATGGTAATAGAATTAAAAATAACTCAGTTTTAAAAATATTGAATATGTAGTTTGTAATATTTAGGATACATTATAACACGTTATATGATCTTTATTACAGATTTCACTTATAAAAATCTATTTCATATATTGCTAAAGTTCTTAGACATTTCTTTTACTACTGATTTTTTTAAAAATGCAATATAAATCTTTCATCCACTACCCACTCCCAGAATATAATGAGTCCTCTACATTTTTTTATCTGATTTTTTTTTAAGTTCAAAAAAGCATAGTTTAATTTTACTGGTATTTGTACTGCTCTCTGGGTCTTCTAGTTTTCCATAGAGTTATGTCTATGCTTTTATTATATATAGCTTAGCTGCCTCTCTTATTATCTTTATTTTTCAATTTCTCTGCATTTTTAAGTATATTTCACATTTTGTGTATGTATTATCTATATCCCCCTATATATTTTTTCTGACATGGAAATTTTAATAGTTTTATTTAGTCTGTCATTTTTATGATATTATACTTTTATTTGATATTTGTATTTATTTATGTTTATTTTTTCCCATGGCTCACAAGCTTGTAGAACACATTTAATTTGTAACCTCATTCTTTCTAACATGTTTCTCTAACTTGTGCAATAAAGATATTTTCTATAATTTTCTCTGTATGTTTTTGTCACTAATTTTCATAATGCTAAATGTTTCCTTGGTCTTATTTTTGAGACTTATTTTTTACTTATCATTATTATATTCAAGAATATATCCACATATGCATTCTCTTTATTCCTCTTTTCTATCTGAGTTCAGGAAATTCTCTCCACATTTTAAACTGGAGTAGATGTACATATTTCATGAATTATTTTCTAGCTAATGTAAAACAATTGCAGTGTTTATGTGTGTGTGTGTGTGTTTGTACAAATAATGTGAACATAATGAGATTCATCAATAGCTTAATAATTTGAAATCAACAATTATTTATTAATTATTTTAATGTATTGATGCATAAAAATATTATAATGGCAAATTATATATTTTACTTATTTTAACTAGACAGCCACCATATTTATGTTAGTACTATGGTTGTTTAGCTATACATTTCATTAGAGTTACA
This sequence comes from Pongo pygmaeus, assembly GCF_028885625.2. Lineage (NCBI taxonomy): Eukaryota > Metazoa > Chordata > Mammalia > Primates > Hominidae > Pongo > Pongo pygmaeus. The sequence goes on from NC_072377.2 coordinate 27,082,408, forward strand.
TTAATTTTTTCATGACATGAAATTAAGACAAATTAACTCCAGCTATTATTAAGCAAGTGCTTCTTTATATTAAACTGTTATGTATATACCTTTAATAATTATAATTTAAAATTGAGAAGAGCTTATATTATTTTTATTTGTTACCACAAGGTATAAATTTCCATTTTTCTATGCTTAGATAATGTTTTAAATTATGCAGATGAAATTTAAAATGTAATGTGATACTGCAAAAAATATCTTTCTTTACTATTACACAAAATTCCAGTCTTATAGGTTGAATATTTGAGATTGGAAGAAATGCAAATATATAGCATATAATTATTCTATAAGCATGCTAACATTAATTTTACTCTTACAAACAGGGCTTCTTGGAGAGAAGAAAAATACTGCACTAGACAAACTAAATTTCAGTGAAAAATAATTGACTGAGGAAAGTGGTGAGGATCCTGCAACAACATACTGCATTAATGGCTTACTCTCACCTCAAAATGCAACTTCAATTTCTAGTAATACAAGAGGTAATCTAATTCCCAAGATTTAGTGCCTGTTTTACCTACTTTAATTCTTTCTTGTTTGCATTCTCTCTTCATTACAGGTATGTATTTATCATTCATACTCTGTGATCCCTCCACCCAAAGATCCTAGACTATGAATGGGTCTTAGGGTACTAAAAACATGTCATGTAAATCTAATGGAACATTGGAGACTTCAGACAATAAACATTTTTTATTTATAAATTCAACCTGTAACATACGTTGTTCAACTACAAAAAATAAATAATAACTGATTTTTCAATGAATTTAGTATTGAGGCTATAAATAGCCGAATTCTCAGAAAACTACACAACAGTCCATCTCTGAGAATAAAGAAAGATCATTATCTAGCAACTGTTAGTTTAAGTTAATGGAAAGAATGAAAGACAAAGGGAGGAAGAAAGAGAGAAAGAAGGAGAAAAAAGAGATGATGCGTAGTAAGTACAGAAAAAAGAGGGAAAAGAAAGAAGGAAATTGTAAGACAAATTTCAAATTAAAATATACTAGTACAATCGGAAATTTAAGTCTCGCCTTAAGCCTATATACAGAATAAAGACAAAGAAGAAAATATTTGCATGTATCTTTATGCAAATTTTATAAATCATTTTTAATTTCAAGCTCTGGGGTCAATGAGAACTACATAGGAAAATATGTTATTATGTGTTAAGTTATGTGCCAGTCAAAAATACTAGTAACATTAATAGAAATCTATTAAATCAATGTTTTAGTGAGCTTTAAATAACAATATTTGTATTTTTATAGGATTTTTATGTAAATTGCTCTTTGTCATTTCCCTTATAGATTATCATGCTGAAATATCAAAAACAGTGTCAAAGTTAAAGTTACATCCTAAATTATTGTCCAACTCTTCATCAATAAGTTTATTTAGCTTCTTCAGGCATAATCATTCTATATAGAATCAGAAATAAGATAAAAATATTAATTATTATAGTACCTATCACCAAATTAGTTTTGCAATATGCTGAAATCATTAAGAATCACATAGCTTTAGTACCTATGTCATACACAATACACAAAATTTAATAGGCCAGTAAACATGTTATTTGATGTATATATTAGCAAACAAAAGAGTTTGACTTAAATTAACCTAACAGTGCTATTTAAAAATTACTAAGACATGAACTGGGCACTGAAAGATTAAGACATAAAATATTTCTGTGTCTTATTTCTAAACATAGAGCATAATTTAAAAATATTTTCTTGATTAGAACCAGTGTATGGAAATAGACTTAACATAAATCCTTTCATTAATAGATCACATATATTATTTCATATTCCATTAATTAGCTTTTAGTACATAACGGTTATTGGACCCAAATATTTTGCCTTGAATCTAATGTCTTAAAACAACAACCATTTATTCAGCTCATGATTCTATGGTTGTCAGTTTGGCTGTACTCAGCTGAGAAGTGCTTCTGGTGATCTGGACTGGGCTCAATCATGCATTTGTACTCAGCTGCCAACCATCTACCAGCAAGGTGTCATCAATTGATGAAGCAAGCTTGCCCAGGCTGGATTATACCACTGTGGAAAGGTCCCAGATACAGCAAGATATGTTTCATGGCCAACCTCAGAGTTAGCATAGGAGGGTACTACCAAAGGCATAGGATCAGACAGAGGAACAACTTATGGCTGTACTAGTATTCTAACACATGTGTGCTCTGTCTTATTTGAAAGTCCTCTTTTGTACTCTCCTCCCTCAATTTGAATAAAAGTGTACCCCTCTAAAAGGACATCAAAGGCCTGCTTCCCAAAACTTGTTTCAGGTTCTGAACAATGAACAACTATGCCCTCTGCTAAAGCACGTAGTTATTAAAGTACAGTTATATTATATGATAAATAATAGTCATGTTCAATGCTAAATATGATGGGACATGGAATTTATTATATTTAGTGTAAAGTATTTTTAATAGGTAAAAGTTATAGGGAATATTTTAATTGACAATTATGTACTTCTCTTTCAGCCTAAGAAAATATTATGAATAAAATAAAAAGGAGGCCTTTGTTTCACTGAATACGTCTCCCTCATAAAGAGATATCATTACACCAATTTTGAGATTTGTTATTCTCATTCATGTCTTCATATATGTATAGAATGTGCATATCCTATTATATCTCTCTACAAAATTGTCAATATTGAATATATTAATTGCAAAATTCTCTATATTCTTACACAAACCTTCCTTTTCACTAAATTTATTGTTATTAGATTGATCCTTGTTAATCATGTAGTGCTAATGCATTGATAATCACTGTTGAATTCTACTCGATTTTATGAGTAGACAGCACCATATGCATTTCTCTGTGGATGAATGTTATTATGCAAAAGAGTGATTAGACACTGTGTGTTTCCCTAATTTTAAAAACAAATGAACAGTTTATACTGGTTGAATTAATTAGAGCTAGATAATTTATGTTAATGTTAATCATCATGTTTTTGAATGAAATCAATATCTTATATAAACATAGACTATGATAATGAGTGTATATATGAAAACTCATGGCAAAATTCAACATTTCATGGATTTTCTCATATGTATAATGTTAAATTTTATATTTAAGTCTAAAATTCATTTTGAATTAATTTTTGTATAAAGAAAGTCATAAATTAATCTTTTTGTTTGTGGATATTTGTTTCACCACCATCAGTTGAATAAACAAGTTTCTTCATTGAATTGCCTTTGCACCTTTTTTATAAATCACTCTATTTGTGTGGGTATTTCAGACTCTCTATTCTGTTTTATTGATATATGCATATCTATATTTTCACCAATACTATACTGTCTTAATTACTAGCTATCTTGATTACTGTCTAAATTACTTAATTACTAAGTTTTCAAATTGAGTAACTTTTAACTTTGTTCTTTTTATAATTGTTTGGGCTATTACAGTTTCTTTTTTGCTTTGAATAAATTTTGAATTCACCTTTTTGGGATATTGAATTGCATTAGATCTATAAATCAAATAATGGGTAATTAACATCATAACAATATTGAGTCTTCCAATGCATGAACATAGTGTATCTCTCGATTTATTTAGATCATCTTTGATTCTACCATCAAGGCTTTACAGCTTGTAACAAACGTGTATTGCACATATTCTGTTAGATTTAGGCAAAACTATTTTATTTTGGGGGGACTATTGCATTTTGAAAATTCCAATAACTAGTGAGCAATGCTAGCATATTACGATTAACTTTTATATGTAGATGTTTTATACCACAACATTTCTAAACTCATTTATAAATTCTAGAAAAGTTTTACATATTTTGCAGGATTTTCTACATAAAAATTATGTAATCTGCAAATACAGACAATTTTGTTTCTTTATTTCTATTCTTTTTCCAGCCCTTTTTTCACTGTCTAGGACTTCCACTTGTTAAATTAAAAAAAAAAAAAAAAAAAAAAGGGCCCAGTGCGGTGGCTCTCTCCTGTAATCCCAGCACTTTGGGAAGCCGAGGTGGGTGAATCACTTGAGGTCAGGAGTTGGAGACCAGCCTTGCCAACATGGTGAAACACTGTCACCGTCTGCTAAAAATACAAAAATTAGATGGGCGTGGTGGTGTACGCCTGTAATCCCAGCTACTCGGGAGCCTGAGGCAGGAGAATCGCTTGAATCCATTGAGGCAGAGGTTGCAGTGAGCCACAATCACGCCACTGCACTCCGGCCTGGGCGACAGGGTGAAATTCCATCTCAAAAAAAAAAAGTCATCAGAGAAAATTATCTCCAAATATGTTGAATTTATCTGGGAATAAGCAAAGAGGATTATAATCTGGGATGCCTGGCCGCGGCAAGCCACTGGTGCATCCAGAGAGAGAAAAGTAAAGGGAAGCTTGTATGGGCTTAAGGGAGAAGTTTACATAAGAGGTTCGGAATCAAAGTTGACTGGTTTCATAGACTCAGAGTCAGAGTTGTCAGTTTATTAGTGGAGATGCTGTTATTGGGCAAGTATTATTTTGAGAACATCTAATCTGAATTGCTGTGTCCTACTAAATATTTATAGAAAACTCTTGCCATAGACACATGTCCATAGGTGTGAAACGTGCAAGCAGGAGATGTGTGAAGGACATGAAGGGATTTCGTGTGAGGCTTTTAGAGAGTCCTTGGAAACAGTTATTTCAGACACATAAGCATGAGTCCCCCTCCTTCATGCCTTTCTGATCGTATTTTTTCTGGGTCTGACTAGTGACTTTATCCTCATAGCTGTAACTTTTATACAGTATGATTTTGAAGAGGAGTAGGGAGAATTAACATCCTTGATTTTTTCAGAAACTTATGGGGTGTATTAGTCTGCTAGAGCTGCCGTAACAAAAGACCACAGACTAGGAGGCTTAACCAACAGAAATTTTTTTTGCATAGTTCTGGAGCCTGGAATTCCAAGATCAAGATGGTGACAGGTTTGGTTTCTCCGAAGACCTTTCACTATGTCTTGCAGAAGGCTACTTTCTTGCTATGACCTCACATGGCCTTTTTTTTTGCATGGGCATTGCTGGTGTCTCTCCCTTATAAGAACATCAGTCATGTTAGATGAAGACCCCAGCCTTATGACCTTTAAAGATTTGTCTTCAAACACACCACATTGGGGTTTAGGGCTTCAACATATGACTTTTGAGGGGAGACAACTCAGTCCATAACAGTGGGAGAGTATTCACTGTGTCACTATTAAGCGAGATGGTAGCTGTACATTGTAGTAGATACCCATTATTAGATAAGGGCTAGGAACAAACATGCCTATTTTACTGAGAGATTTTATCATGGATGGGTTTTGAATTTGAATGAGTGTTTTTTTCTGCATCTATTGGGATAATCACACAATTTAATTTTCGTATTTAGTCTGCTAATATGGTGAATGACATGGATTGATTTTTGATTGTAGAACAACTTTTGTATTCCTGAGATGAACTCCATGGTCATACGGTATTATCATTTTATATATTGCTATTATAGGTTAAATTTGCTAATATATTATTAAGGATATTCACATCTATTTCCATGAGAGATATTAGTCTGGAAACATTATCTTCAATTCAATGTTTTCGTTGATTTTGGTATGTGACAGTCACTCTCTAAGAGGGTCCCTAATGATTGCCAGGTACTGGTATTTGTTGTCTAGGGCAAGCCCCTCCCCTTAAGTAATGTGCTTCTAATAGAATAGAGCAACACTGAGGGACGTCATATCTGTTATTAGGTTACAAAAAATATGACATCCATAGTACCAATAGATTCTCTTTAACACTGGTTCTAATGAAGCAAACTCTCATGTTTGAGCCCCATTTGGCAAGAAACTGTAGGTGTCCTCTGGCAATTTTAATGAAAATGTTATTACAACTTTTATAAGTTGACAATAAAGTGTTAACAGGAAAATAAGTAATAATAGTTAATAAAATCCTGTAAAATAAGACACAGAGAATCATGAAAAACAAATTTCAAAAAATATTAAGGAAACAAATATTATGAGACATATACGTTTAAAATATGGCAAATTTAGTATTTTGATCACTGGTGGAGAGGCTGTAATATACAGTGCTTTATGTTTAATGGATTGTCTTATAATTTAAACAAGTACATTTAATTTTACTTTATATACAGTGCAACTTATAGATCAAAAACCTAAAATAAACATAAAATATTAAAAAAGTATTGGGGACAATTTTCTTGGTATGAAACCAAGTAATAATTTTGAGATTACAAACTACCACTGGAGAACAGTTTCTATTAAGAAAAAGCTACATGTTACATCTGAAATAGTATTTGTGACACGTATTAAATTAATATATCCAAAAGCAACATGGCAACCACAAAGAGATAATAGTATATGTTCAAATAATACATAAAGGCAATTTATACCAGAAAAAAAGGGAAATAAACATAGGTACAGAGGTAAAATGTGATGAAAATAGGACATTGAAATCAATGCACTCACTTTATTTTAATTTTTGACTTTCCTTTTAGAAAATAGTAAAAATATTTTGTTAAATGTTAATAATGACTATTTTTGGAGAAACACACCCTATAACAGACTTAATGATATTTACAATTTCTAACCCATACCTCAAGGGGAATTTGGCAATACTTACTTATTTGTAACATGCACATAACTTTGACAATATGAATATGAATAGAAATGCAATAATATTAGATTAAAATTATTTGTAGATGAGGAAATAATAAATTTACATGGCGATTTCCACCATATAATGATTTTCTTGATTCCCTTCATTAACTAGGACAAAGGGATATTATTAAACAAGTTTTTATAAACCAATGGCTTAAGGATTTGTTTAGGTTTAATTTCTAGCTCTCTCATTTATTTCTAAAATATCCTCTAATTCCTTCCCCCCATTCTCCTCTCTCTTACATTTCTCTCTTAAGTCCTTTTATACTATTATAAATGAAGAAAAGGAGATTCAAGGAGTTATGAGCCTTACCCAAGGTCATAGACTTTAATATGTGTCAGAAACAAATGTAAATTTAAGCATAGCTAACTATAAAACCAGCAATCTATCTGATATAATAGAAAGGACTAATTCTGGCCAATATTAATCTACTTATAAGAGTAATAGTAAGGTGATATTTTTCTTCACGTATGCAGATATCATACAAAATGTTCATGCCTAGCATTGTTTAAAATACTTGAAATATAGCAGTGTATATACAGAACCAGAACATGTATGTACTTAATATGTTTTTAGTTTTCATAGAAAGAGTATGTCACATTTTGTTTAACACACTAGAACAATTGTTGTTAAATCACTTCCATACCTGAGACCCTACCTGGTAGTGATTTGTGAATCATTACGTTTATTCATTAAGTAATTTAAAAGTGCTTTTTATTTTTTTCTATAAAACTCATTTATAAAACCATTTTATAAAAACAGAGTTTCATAATTACTACAACATTTAACACTTACACAAATTTTGAGGGTAGTCAAACCAGGAATTATTTTCTGAGGAGTAAATTATGGTTCAGAGCTCTTAAGCTTCCATTTTTACTATCTGGTGGTGTAGGCACACAAATACCAGTCATTGAATGCCCTATCAGCTTTCCTACCATTTGTGTGTTTCTCCTGAATGTCATCTACAGATGTTAGCACATAAGATACCGATAACTTAAAAAAAGAAAAAAACTACCCAAGACAAATTTTAGTTTGTCTTGGGTAGACAAAGGAAAGAAACATGTCGAACCTCTATCACTCACGTATGATTCAATCCTTTATTTCAGAGTTTTATTGATTTTAATTTTTCAAATTATCTAGAAGTAGTCTTGTAGATAGATATATTTTGAACTTCTTGTAAAAACTGGCCTTCTTTTAATACTTTTGGTTTTTTGATCATTTACATGGTTGCTTTATGTAGTACAATATCTAAAATAAATAAATAATAGATGTATTCATTTATTTTTGTCTGAGGAGACAGAAGTAGAGAGAAAGTGCATTATTTTTTCAAGTATCCCTTTGGAATGATCCTCTTTTAAGTCAAGTAGAAAAAAGCTCTTTTCCATTCCACCAACATGTTTAACCATTAGATTCTGTGTAGCTATGAGTCATCACCTTAAGGTTTATTTTCCTAAACATCAAATGCATAGGCAAAACTCAAAGCAAGATGCATTCTTCTAAATATATATATATATAAATAACATTTCTAGGATTTTAAAAATACTAGAAAAGCAGCAATATAACTGTCTAGTTAACTCAATTCTACTCCATTTCTTTAGGTAGCATTTTCAAACTATTTCTAAGTTTATTATTTGCATCTGCATGTAAATCACACTGTTATTCACCTGAACAGCTTCTTTTGGATAGCTTCCCAGATTGGAGCCATTTATACACAAAATTGCCTTTTTGGCAGAAGTTCTAAGTGAAGTAAATAGTCTTGATTGGTCGGTACATAAAACCCACAAATGTACAGTTAGGAAAGGAAGAGTCTGTACTGTAATTGTCCAAAAAGCAGTGCGTGGCAGTTGTTAAATGAAGTATTTTTATTGGATATTTCTATACTAAGAAGAAGACAAGATTGCAGTTTTCATTTAGTGAATGGAATAAATTCAACCCTTGTAATTTCCCATTCACTTGAAGATCTTTGTTGCCATAGTGCCATTAGAGTGATACTCCACATTGATTTGTATTACTGCAGCTGAACCTCACCAGGCTTTTAGGAGCTACATAAGTGCTTACTGACTCTGTTTCATATTTGTATATTTACAATTACACCATAGCTTCTTTTTATCTGGGATAAGTGAGAAAGACTGTATCAGGCTACTAATGAAGAGTATTAACATATATTATACATTGTAGTTAAAAGCAAAGGCTTTAAACTATTTGGATTCACATCTTGCTCAAAAGGTGAAATCATGGGCAAGTTCAAGGGCAACTTACCTAATCTCTCCAGGATTCAGATTCTTCAGCCTTTATGGCAAGCAAAAATTAAGGGCATGGCTAATAGGGTAAGTGTGAGTAGCAAATGAGGCAATAGGTGAAAATAATTAATAAATGATATGAGGTAATAAGTGAAAATAATTAATAAATGATCTGTAATATGTGTTTCTCTTCATGATAGTAGTAGTAGGTTAATATTAGCATTATTTAAATTCATTTAAATCTTTTGATGTTAACATTATAATAATTTTAAAATATAGTACTAATCTTTATTTTATGATTAAAGAAAATTAAGTACAGGGACATTGAGTCACCCCTTACTTGTCAAGTAGGAAAAGCAAACCCTAAAGAAAAAAGTCTATTTTTCTATTGCATGTGATTTAATATAAGAATAAGCATTCGATATTTGAGGGCTTTATTTTTCCAAATAAACATTTTTTCAGGTTCTTGTAATGCCTTAGTTTTATCATTCTAAGCACCAGTTATCATTCTTAAGTCCTATAATGGGACTGAACTTTTTACTTAGGTATTTTGTGCTTTAGGTTGTAAAGGCCGTATATTATAATATACTTCATCTTAAATATGAGATTATTTAGTTACTTCTTTCCCATTAAATCACAACAGAAAATTTGATTTAATAACCAGAAGTTGTATGTGATACTGAAAAGAATCTCTCATACAAAACATAAATAATAACAATAATACATAAATAACTGTAGTAATAAAATTGGCTTTTCTCAACTGAGCATATTTATTACTTTTTAAAATAGGAAGTCAACAGTAGCATGAAATATGAGACATATTATCGGTAGAAAAATTATTCAAAATTATTAATTTGAAAGAAATATTGCTAAATATTATTCTTGCCCACTGAAAATTTTGTATACTAAAAATATGCTCATTTTCAATATTTTCCTGAGTTAAATATGTATCCTTAAATTGCTGAACAATTTAATTTACTCATTTATTTATGAATACATATTTAAGGTAATACTATATTTAAAACTGTTAAACACAAAAAAAACACAAATCTGGTTGAAAGGATCTTACAATTTTCTTGAAGAGGTATCTATATTGAGAAACAGTTATGAAAACATTATAATTTATAAAATTATAAAATATGCATTAAAGAATGCAGAATTTTAAAAGAATCAAATTCTTCAGTGTTATGAAATAGAACACAAAAATAGATAAAAAACAAATAGTATGTAATTGGCAGAAAATAAGGAGCAGAACAGTGAATTGCTGGAGGAAACACATCATGAAGATGTTCTAAATAATCTCTATTGCCACAAAGGGAAAAGATTCTCACTTTCTGTGATTTGTCAGGAGAGTTTCAGTATTAGAGCCAGACAAATTTGATTATAACTGTAGAGCCAAAAGCTGCTAGTGTATAATACTGGGCTTCAATTGCACCATCAGTAAAATAGAGATAACATTCACTTTACTGAGCTGCTCAGATGATTACGTAAAGTAACACATTAAAGTATCAGAAGTCTATTAATTGAAAATTTTAGGAAATTTTAATCTCCTGTTCAATAATTCCTAAAGAAATATGTCACAGATGATGGAAGAGAGAATTACAAGGAAAATACAATTCAGCTTCTGAAGACTTTGAGGAAAGATACAACAGTTTCAGAGAGAACAGATATTTTTCCTATTCATCTTTACCCATAGTAGCTAATCATATAGGCAGAGTCTGTTTTACAAATTAGTCTTCTTAAGTCTTCCAGTCTTATGTTAGTGGAAGACACAGACTTTAGTAAATTATCCAATTGAAACATGCCCTGCGCGGCCGGGCGCGGTGGCTCACGCCTGTAATCCCCCAGCACTTTGGGAGGCCGAGGTGGGCGGATCACAAGGTCAGGAGATCGAGACCATCCTGGCTAACATGTTGAAACCCTGTCTCTACTAAAAATGTAAAAAAATTAGCCGGGCGTGATGGCGGGCGCGGTGGCGGGCGCCCGTAGTCCCAGCTACTTGGGAGGCTGAGGCAGGAGAATGGCGTGAACCCGGGAGGTGGAGCTTGCAGTGAGTCTAGATCGCGCCACTGCACTCCAGCCTGGGCGACAGAGTGAGACTCTATCTCAAAAAAAAAAAAAAAGAGAGAAAAAAAAGAAATATGCCCTGCTCAAAAGTGAAGCTGTACACTGAATTAGGAGACCCTCCCTAAAAGAGGATATATCACAGGGGATTTAGAGATAATTTCTTGAGAAGGGAAGGCTTGTTCTGACCTGTGAAGAATGGGAAACAGCGAACCGTGTGTAGAGGAGAATATAAGGAAATATTCTTACAGGAAAAAATCTCGCTAACAAAAGAATGATGATAAGTAGAAGAGAATGGGAAAAAGGCCAGCATGACTGAAATGGAAAAATCAATGGATAAGACAGGGAGGAAGAGAGAAAGAGAAGAGAGAGAGAGGAAAGGGCTAATTTCAAGATCTTTCGGGATAATGCAAGCAATATTTGGAGGAAGATGAGTTGCTCAGATTTGCATGTTAGGAAGTGTTCTGCAATTTCAAGAACTGATTAGTATGGGAGGGGTGGGACAAGACTGAATGGTAGTAGATCACTCGGAAATTTAGATAATTATTTTAGAAAAATATACTTGTGTCCTAATTGAAGTGTTATGATTGACTAAGTTATTGTTGACCAATAGTTGTTGTTTAATTTGTGGGGGATAATTAAACTTCTTTTTACAGCCTGGTTTATACCTGTGACAAATTTTCACCATTGAATTATATGTGAAAATGTCACTTAATAGAAGAAGCAGCTACAAGGGCCACTGTGGTCTCTTTTCTCACTGCCAGGAGACCAGCAATATTCCAGTTAGAGAATACTCTATCAACTGTGTCTCTGAATTAGGACAACATAGAGCAAGGCTGAAGCCAACCTGAAATTACCATATAGTACAGGAGAGTTAAATTTTAAGCCACTGACATTTTGTAGTCATTGTTACTAGCATATATTATCCTGATTGATACAGTGGAAACATTGCACATGAAGATAAGTGATCCAATTTGAGGGATATTTCTCATGTAAAATGGATGAACATCATGATGGATTGGATAATAGGTCTGCATCAGAGAGAGGTGTGAAGATAAACTCCATCTGGTTTCACAATTGAGAACCAGATGGATGGAGATTACTGAGCTTAGATAGAAAAGAGAAGATACGAATTATTGATCAGAATTAATTCTAGATCTCTATTCTTTAAAACTATTCCTTGCAGTTATCTTTATTATCTTATTCCAGCATTAGTATCAATCCAGTTGAGTAATCATTAAACATAAAAGATCTTCTGGTGTCAAAGAGATTTTTGGACATGATAGTCATATTCATGAATATAATGAGTCAAAGCACCTGTGACCATGCAAATGTTATCCTGGTTAAGAATTTCTCTTTCCAGAATTAAAGCTAAAGTTTTCAGAGTTCTAATATATTTTCAATAGATAATGTCATTAATGATATTTCCTGTTGAATTCATGGGATATGAGTGTCACATGCTGAACGACATTATTGGGCATGAATCATACCCGAATGACTTCTCTTCAATGTCTTCTCTTTAGCATTAACAATTATAATTGTCTCCTTTTGAATAAGAGGAGTATTTCTAAATGATTCAAGTTTTTACACAACTCATTACTGGCACCTCATAATAGTCTCTAAAATATGCCAACCATCAGTAACAGCTTCCGATAAATAAATAAAAATATTTATTCTTTAAATAGCATTTTTCTTTATATTATCTATGTTTTCCATACTTACAATCTGTACTATAATCCACCTTTAGCTGACGGAAGCAAAGGTGGACATTGATTTTGATATTGTGTGGTTCACAAGAGTACAGAATTTTTGTAAACACTAATCTGTAGCCTTATCTTTACATGAGAATAGAATTTTTTTTTACTCCACTAAGGATATGCCCATTCATTAATTATACTGTAAGCGATTCATAGAGAGATGAAACCAGCAGACAGAACATGTGCGTGTGTTTTGCTTAAACCTGATTCATAGTTAATTATGAAATTAGAACTTCTTAAAGTGATTTCATGATGTGGTTGAACAGTGTAAAATGTAGTGCTAATAAAGATATATACATAAAGGAAATAGGACATTCTTAGAAGATCAATCCATAAATACACTTTTTAAATACACACATACTTCTGTTTAGCACTAGAGTGCTAAATAATTGAGTTTATGAATGAGATTTTTGTTTCACTGTGAGAAAAGTTTCAACTTCAGAATGTCATGGGTCTCTTTTATATGCACTCTTTTAGAGAATATCATCCATTCTTTCCAAATTGAAGACAATTTGTAATATAAAAGATAAAGTTTGCCAAATGTAGTACTAATGTGTTGATGAACCAATTTACTTAAATTGAAAATGCCTAGATTAGATTTACTGATTAATAATTCTGTAAATGTTTTATTAATTTATTTGCACTTTTATGACACCCTCCAAAATATCTCTGATCTTACCCCACAACATGATGCTCCGATTTTAAACAAACAGCATTCCACTAATGGAAACAGAGCAATCTTTTTTTCAGTCCAGAGCTTACCCTTTAAATTCTACTTCTATTCCTGAGGAATTCTGAGTGCAAAACTTACTTTTTGTAGTTCTACTACTTTTACAAACATGCATTCTCAGGTTGAGCATATGATTTTCAGAATTTTAATGGAAAACTTACTGAAAGCATTATTTTTCCTTTTATGTTTTCCTAGGAGTTCGCATATTTTCTAAAAATTTTAAAAGGATTTTCTTACAGCTAGAAATAACATACACGTTTTATTTTCTCTGTCTCCCCTTTTTCTTTTTCAGTTGTCCACAGAATTGTCCATTTTATTGGATTTTAAAACACAGCATTTATGTTTGTTGATATTCTGTTGCAATTTCACTCTCTATTAATTTAGTTTGATTTCATGAATTAAATATTGTATATGTCCACTTATTTTTAGTGTCTAGAGGCAAATACATAAAAAAATTGATTTTAAAAAAATTAATGAAATATAATTTATATAATGAAAAGATAAATCTTAAACATACAGATCATATAGTTTTTCTTTTTTTTTATTTTTTATTTTATTTACTTTTTTAAATTATACTTTAGGTTTTATGGTACATGTGCGCAATGTGCAGGTAAGTTACATATGTATACATGTGCCATGCTGGTGCACTGCACCCACCAACTGGTCATCTAGCATTAGGTATATCTCCCAATGCTATCCCTCCCCCCTCCCCCCATCCCACAACAGTCCCCGAAGGGTGATGTTCCCCTTCCTGTGTCCATGTGTTCCCATTGTTCAATTCCCACCTATGAGTGAGAATATGCGGTGTTTGGTTTTTTGTTCTTGCGATAGTTTGCTGAGAATGATGGTTTCCAGTTTCATCCATGTCCCTACAAAGGACATGAACTCTTCATTTTTTATGGCTGCATAGTATTCCATGGTGTATATGTGCCACATTTTCTTAATCCAGTCTATCATTGTTGGACATTTGGGTTGGTTCCAAGCCTTTGCTATTGCCACAATAAACATACGTGTGCATGTGTCTTTATAGCAGCATGATTTATAGTCCTTTGGGTATATACCCAGTAATGGGATGGCTGGGTCAAATGGTATTTCTAGTTCTAGATCCCTGAGGAATCACCACACTGACTTCCACAAGGGTTGAACTAGTTTACAGTCCCACCAACAGTGTCAAAGTGTTCCTATTTCTCCACATCCTCTCCAGCACCTGTTGTTTCCTGACTTTTTAATGATTGCCATTCTAACTGGTGTGAGATGGTATCTCATTGTGGTTTTGATTTGCATTTCTCTGATGGCCAGTGATGGTGAGCATTTTTTCACGTGTTTTTTGGCTGCATAAATGTCTTCTTTTGAGAAGTGTCTGTTCATGTCCTTCGCTCACTTTTTGATGGGGTTGTTTGTTTTTTTCTTGTAAATTTGTTGGAGTTCATTGTAGATTCTGGATATTAGCCCTTTGTCAGATGAGTAGGTTGCGAAAATTTTCTCCAATTTTGTAGGTTGCCTGTTCACTCTGATGGTAGTTTCTTTTGCTGTGCAGAAGCTCTTTAGTTTAACTAGATACCATTTGTCAATTTTGGCTTTTGTTGCCATTGCTTTTGGTGTTTTAGACATGAAGTCCTTGCCCACGCCTATGTCCTGAATGGTAATGCCTAGGTTTTCTTCTAGGGTTTTGATGGTTTTAGGTATAACGTTTAAGTCTTTAATCCATCTTGAACTGATTTTTTTATAAGGTGTAAGGAAGGGATCCAGTTTCAGCTTTCTCCATATGGCTAGTCAGTTTTCCCAGCACCATTTATTAAATAGGGAATCCTTTCCACATTTCTTGTTTTTCTCAGGTTTGTCAAAGATCAGATAGTTGTAGATATGTGGCATTATTTCTGACGGCTCTGTTCTGTTCCATTGATCTATATCTCTGTTTTGGTACCAGTACCATGCTGTGTTGGTTACTGTAGCCTTGTAGTATAGTTTGAAATCAGGTAGTGTGATGCCTCCAGCTTTGTTCTTTTGGCTTAGGATTGACTTCGTGATGCGGGCTCTTTTTTGGTTCCATATGAACTTTAAAGTAGTTTTTTCCAATTCTGTGAAGGAAGTCATTGGTAGCTTGATGGGGATGGCATTGAATCTGTAAATTACCTTGGGCAGTATGGCCATTTTCATGATGTTGATTCTTCCTACCCATGAGCATGGGATGTTCTTCCATTTGTTTGTATCCTCTTTTATTTCCTTGAGCAGTGGTTTGTAGTTCTCCTTGAAGAGGTCCTTCACATCCCTTGTAAGTTGGATTCCTAGGTATTTTATTCTCTTTGAAGCAATTGTGAATGGGAGTTCACTCATGATTTGGCTCTCTGTTTGTCTGTTATTGGTGTATAAGAATGCTTGTGATTTTTGTACATTGATTTTGTATCCTGAGACTTCGCTGAAGTTGCTTATCAGCTTAAGGAGATTTTGGGCTGAGACGATGGGGTTTTCTAGATATAAAATCATGTCATCTGCAAACAGGGACAATTTGACTTCCTCTTTTCCTAATTGAATACCCTTTATTTCCTTCTCCTGCCTAATTGCCCTGGCCAGAACTTCCAACACTATGTTGAATAGAAGTGGTGAGAGAGGGCATCCCTGTTTTGTGCCAGTTTTCAAAGGGAATGCTTCCAGTTTTTGCCCATTCAGTATGATATTGGCTGTGGGTTTGTCATAGATAGCTCTTATTATTTTGAGATACGTCCCATCAATACCTAATTTATTGAGAGTTTTTAGCATGAAGGGTTGTTGAATTTTGTCAAAGGCCTTTTCTGCATCTATTGAGATAATCATGTGGTTTTTGTCTTTGGTTCTGTTTATATGCTGGATTACATTTATTGATTTGCGTATATTGAACCAGCTTTGCATCCGAGGGATGAAGCCCACTTGATCATGGTGGATGAGCTTTTAGATGTGCTGCTGGATTCTGTTTGCCAGTATTTTATTGAGGATTTTTGCATCAATATTCATCAAGGATATTGGTCTAAATTTCTCTTTTTTGGTTGTGTCTCTGCCTGGCTTTGGTATCAGGATGATGCTGGCCTCATAAAATGAGTTAGGGAGGATTCCCTCTTTTTCTATTGATTGGAATAGTTTCAGAAGGAATGCTACCAGTTCCTCCTTGTACCTCTGGTAGAATTCGGCTGTGAATCCATCTGGTCCTGGACTTTTTTTGGTTGGTAAGCTATTGATTATTGCCACAATTTCAACTCCTGTTATTGGTCTATTCAGAGATTCAACTTCTTCCTGGTTTAGTCTTGGGAGGGTGTATGTGTTGAGGAATTTATCCATTTCTTCTAGATTTTCTAGTTTATTTGCATAGAGGTGTTCGTAATATTCTCTGATGGTAGTTTTTATTTCTGTGGGATCGGTGGTGATATCCCCTTTATCATTTTTTATTGCATCTATTTGATTCCTCTGTCTTTTTTTCTTTATTAATCTTGCTAGCGGTCTATCAATTTTGTTGATCCTTTCAAAAAACCAGCTCCTGGATTCATTTATTTTTTGAAGGGTTTTTTGTGTCTCTATTTCCTTCAGTTCTGCTCTGATTTTAGTTATTTCTTCCCTTCTGCTAGCTTTTGAATATGTTTGCTCTTGCTTTTCTAGTTCTTTTAATTGTGATGTTAGGGTGTCAATTTTGGATCTTTCCTGCTTTCTCTTATGGGCATTTAGTGCTATAAATTTCCCTCTACACACTGCTTTGAATGCATCCCAGAGATTCTGGTATGTTGTGTCTTGGTTCTCGTTGGTTTCAAAGAACATCTTTATTTCTGCCTTCATTTCGTTATGTACCCAGTAGTCATTCAGGAGCAGGTTGTTCAGTTTCCATGTAGTTGAACGGTTTTGAGTGAGATTCTTAATCCTGAGTTCTAGCTTGATTGCACTGTGATCTGAGAGATAGTTTGTTATAATTTCTGTTCTTTTACATTTACTGAGGAGAGCTTTACTTCCAACTATGTGGTCAATTTTGGAATAGTTGTGGTGTGGTGCTGAAAAAAATGTATATTCTGTTGATTTGGGGTGGAGAGTTCTGTAGATGTCTATTAGGTCCGCTTGGTGCAGAGCTGAGTTCAATTCCTGGGTATCGTTGTTGACTTTCTGTCTCGTTGATCTGTCTAATGTTGACAGTGGGGTGTTAAAGTCTTCCATTATTAATGTGTGGGAGTCTAAGTCTCTTTGTAGGTCACTCAGGACTCGCTTTATGAATCTGGGTGCTCCTGTATTGGGTGCATATATATTTAGGATAGTTAGCTCTTCTTGTTGAATTGATCCCTTTACCATTATGTAATGGCCTTCTTTGTCTCTTTTGATCTTTGTTGGTTTAAAGTCTGTTTTATCAGAGACTAGAATTGCAACCCCTGCCTTTTTTTGTTTTCCATTTGCTTGGTAGATCTTCCTCCATCCTTTTATTTTGAGCCTATGTGTGTCTCTGCACGTGAGATGGGTTTCCTGAATACAGCACACTGATGGGTCTTGAGTCTTTATCCAATTTGCCAGTCTGTGTCTTTTAATTGGAGCATTTAGTCCATTTACATTTAAAGTTAATATTGTTATGTGTGAGTTTGATCCTGTCATTATGATGTTAGCTGGTTATTTTGCTCGTTAGTTGATGCAGTCTCTTCCTAGTCTCGATGGTCTTTACATTTTGGCATGATTTTGCAGTGGCTGGTACCGGTTGTGCCTTTCCATGTTTAGCGCTTCCTTCAGGAGCTCTTTTAGGGCAGGCCTGGTGGTGACAAAATCTCTCAGTATTTGCTTGTCTGTAAAGTATTTTATTTCTCCTTGACTTATGAAGCTTAATTTGGCTGGATATGAAATTCTGGGTTGAAAATTGTTTTCTTTAAGAATGTTGAATATTGGCCCCCACTCTCTTCTGGCTTGTAGGGTTTCTGCCGAGAGATCCGCTTTTAGTCTGATGGGCTTCCCTTTGAGGGTAACCCGACCTTTCTCTCTGGCTGCCCTTAACATTTTTTCCTTCATTTCAAATTTGGTGAATCTGACAATTATGTGTCTTGGAGTTGCTCTTCTCGAGGAGTATCTTTGTGGCGTTCTCTGTATTTCCTGAATCTGAATGTTGGCCTGCCTTGCTAGATTGGGGAAGTTCTCCTTGATAATATCCTGCAGAGCGTTTTCGAACTTGGTTCCATTCTCCCTGTCACTTTCAGATACACCGATCAGATGTAGTTTTGGTCTTTTCACATAGTCCCATATTTCTTGGAGGCTTTGTTCGTTTCTTTTTATTCTTTTTTCTCTAAACTTCCCTTCTCGCTTCATTTCATTCATTTCATCTTCCAGGGCTGATACCCTTTCTTCCATTTGATCGCATCGGCTCCTGAGGCTTCTGCATTCTTCACGTAGTTCTCGAGCCTTGGTTTTCAGCTCCATCAGCTCCTTTAAGCACTTCTCTGTATTGGTTATTCTAGTTATACATACTTCTAAATTTTTTTCAAAGTTTTCAACTTCTTTGCCTTTGGTTTGAATATCCTCCCATAGCTCGGAGTAATTTGATCGTCTGAAGCCTTCTTCTCTCAGCTCGTCAAAGTCATTCTCCATCCAGCTTTGTTCCGTTGCTGGTGAGGAACTGTGTTCCTTTGGAGGAGGAGAGGTACTCTGCTTTTTAGAGTTTCCCGTTTTTCTGCTCTGTTTTTTCCCCATCTTTGTGGGTTTATCTACTTTTGGTCTTTGATGATGGTGATGTACAGATGGGTTTTTGGTGTGGATGTCCTTTCTGTTAGTTTTCCTTCTAACAGACAGGACCCTCAGCTGCAGGTCTGTTGGAGTACCCGGCTGGCAGTGTGAGGTGTCAGTCTGCCCCTGCTGGGGGTGCCTCCCAATTAGGCTGCTCAGGGGTCAGGGGTCAGGGACCCACTTGAGGAGGCAGTCTGCCCGTTCTCAGATCTCCAGCTGCGTGCTGGGAGAACCACTGCTCTCCTCAAAGCTGTCAGACAGGGACATTTAAGTCTGCAGAGGTTACTGCTGTCTTTTTGTTTGTCTGTGCCCTGCCCCCAGAGGTGGAGCCTACAGAGGCAGGCAGGCCTCCTTGAGCTGTGGTGGGCTCCACCCAGTTCAAGCTTCCCGGCTGCTTTGTTTACCTAAGCGAGCCTGGGCAATGGCGGGCGCCCCTCCCCCAGCCTCTCTGCAGACTTGCTGTTTGATCTCAGACTGCTGTGCTAGCAATCAACGAGACTCCGTGGGCGTAGGACCCTCTGAGCCAGGTGCGGGCTATACTCTCCTGGGGCACCGTTTCCTAAGCCCGTCGCAAAAGCACAGTATTCGGGTGGGAGTGGCCCGATTTTCCAGGTGCCCTCTGTCACCCCTGGAAAGGGAACTCCCTGACCTCTTGCGCTTCCCGAGTGAGGCAATGCCTCGCCCCTGCTTAGGCTGGCGCATGGTGCGCTCACCCACTGGCCTGCGCCCACCGTCTGGCACTCCCTAGTGAGATGAACCCAGTACCTCAGATGGAAATGCAGAAATCACCAGTCTTCTGCGTCGCTCACACTGGGAGCTGTAGACCGGAGCTGTTCCTATTCGGCCATCTTGGCTCCTCCTCCCCAATCATATAGTTTTTCATAGTACATTCCTATATACCTGCCACTCAAAACAAGACATCAAACATTATTTATCATTCAAGATCTTCAGAGACCCTTCACATTCATCATCGTTCACAGAGTAATCACTTCTGAAGACAGGGTTTCAGGATCTTCGTGTAAAGACTGTGAAAATCTGTTACTTCATTACAGCAATGAGAAAATAGGGCAACATTTTCAAAATTAATTTTATCAAAAGTCTGAAAATTAACCTAAGACTCAAAAATCGAATGTGGGCTTTGAAGAAAAGTGGCTGGATCTCAATAAAAATTTCAAGTTTTTTTGCATTTTAACTTGACTTGTTCCCTTTCCCCTCTCTTCAGCTCTTAGGTAGCTGAGAAAAAGAGCAGGCTAGTGGCTACTGGATAGGACAGACACATTGCCAAAGAATTTTCACCACTTAAGCTATCTGGAAACTCCAGAAAAAGCCTTGTCTCAGGGATTTTATTATTTGACTTAACTCAGAACTCACCTCAGTGTGAAAAGCCTTACCATGATTCTGTCACCCAAACAAACAAACTAACTAACAAAACAAAAGGAAAAGAAAAAACAGTAGTAACAGTTGAATACTGAAAATGCCTGAGAGAGTGACACCAGTTGGGACAAACACAAACCTGGACAAAAAATTAAACAGAGAACTTGGGGGTTTTGAAATTCCGACACATCCCTTGGGATCCAAAAATGTGCACACAATGTCACCATTGGCATGCCCAGGAAAGATTTGAAACAGCACTAATATTTTACCTCTGACTAATTTTGAGCCTGTGCACTAGCAGGAAATGGAGGTTAAGGAAGAGTTATAAGTTCCTGGAACACACACACAGAGACATTTAGCAATGTGTGGAAGACTTAAGCTCAAAATATTTAAGAAAATTCCCACTTAGTACTTAGCTGATTATAAAGCTAATGGGCAAAAGCTTTGGGGACTGTTCATGATACAGAATATAGACTTCAAAGAATTGTGACAAGAAGATTACAAAACAAAGAGTAACATGAACAGTTGGAATTTTTAAAAGATAAACAAAAATAATAAATCTTTAGATAATAAAAAAAGGAGAAAAGACTCAAAATCAGAGATGAAAACAGAGAAAACATTAAGACTGATGCCACAGAAATGCAGAGAATCATAAGGGACTATTAAGATTGAGTCATGAGAAAACAGAAAATCTGAACTGACAATTATTGAGTAAGGATATGAATCAGTAATAAACAGTCTCCCATTAAATAAAAGCCTAGAAACTGGTGTCTTCAGTGTTTAATTATACTAAGCCAAAGAGTATAAACTTATAGTCACATAGGAGGAATAAATTCAAGAGATCTATTGTGCAGCACAGTGACTAGAGTTAATGATGATATATTGTATTCTTGAAAAATGCTAAGAGAGTGAATGCTAAGTGTTCTTACCAACAAAAATAATAACTATGTGAGGTAATGCATATGCTAATTAGCTAGATACTCCACAATGTTTATAAACTTCAAAACTTCTTGTTTTATACAATTAATGCTTGCAATTTTTTGTCAATTTAAAATAAATAAATAATTAAAATAAAACTTGCATTCTTGATTATCCGATCTAAAAATCAAAACAACCCATTATTTTTGTGAAAAGTTAAACAAATAACGTAATGAATACATCTCTTGGAAGAGCCTAAATGTCACCAATAGGACAAAATTAATAGATTTAAGAGAAGTAGGAAAAATGGTTGCTGGGAGGAATATGATAGTACAGGGGACATTGGATGCTGGAGAAAATTTTTGAAAATTTTCTTCACACCATGACAATAGTTGATTTTAGAATATAATTAATAATTGAGTATTGTTTGTCTTTTAAAGTCAAGCCCCTTCAAACACATACAATGACCTCAGGTGATCCACTCGCCTCGGCCTCCCAGAGTCCTGGGATTACAGGTGTGAGCCACCATGCCTGGGCAAGTCTGAGGTTTCTTTATTAATTTTTCTTTTTGAATGAGGCCAGTCCATTTACTGAAAGTGGGGTGTTGAAGTTCCCTACTTGTATTGTATTGTACTGCATTCTAACTCTTCTTTCAAAGAATTTAATATTTGCTTCATATATTTAGGTATTCCAATATTGGGTGCATACATATTTGTAGTTGTTATACCCTCTTGCTGAATTGACCCCGTTATTGTTAATAACGACCATTTTGTCTCTTGTCACAGTTTTTTACTTAAAAATCTATTTTATATGATACACATATAGCTACTTCTGCTTTTTGTTGAATGCTCTCACCTTTATTTCTTTCAGTATACCCATGATAAAGATTTTTCATACGTAACAAGGTAAATGGCATGTGCATGTTTTATGTAAAATAGAGGCAGAACCATGGCTAAAACATCTAGCCCAGCAATCATCTCATTATCCATTAGGAGTAGGGGCGAGAGGAAGTCACAGGCAGTTCACCAACACCTGGAAATTCCATGACTATATAGCATATAGCAGATCTGCTATATGTATATGTGTGTGTATATATATATACACATACTATACAGTATATAGTATGTGTATATATATATACACATACTATACAGTATATAGTATATGTATATATAGTATACTATACTATACAGTATATACATATATAGTATACTATACTGTACAGTATATACATATATAGTATACTATACTGTATGGTATATACATATATAGTATACTATACTGTACGGTATATACATATATAGTATACTATACTGTACGGTATATACATATATAGTATACTATACTGTATGGTATATACATATATAGTATACTATACTATACAGTATATACATACAGTTATACTATACAGTATATACATATACTATATATAGTATATATAGTTATACTATAGTATATAGTATATAGTATATATAGTATATAGTATAGTATATATATAGTTATACTATAGTATATAGTATATATAGTATATAGTATAGTATATATACACATATACTATACTATACAGTATACAGCATATGTGTATATACATATATACTATACTATACAGTATACACTATAGTATAGTATAGTATATATGTATATAAGTATATATACATATATACTATAGAGTATATATGTATACTATATGTATATGTCTGTATATATACCATACTATATGTATACTGCTATATATATGTCTATGTACATATATGTACATATATAAGAGAGCAATATTATATACATATAACAGATCTGCTATATGATACACATATACATATAGCAGAAGTGGCTATATGTATATAGCTCTCTTTTGTTTTTCTCTTACATGGAATATCTTTATCCATCCCTACACTTTCAGTTTCTGTGGAGTCTGGAGAATTTAATTCATTTATATTTAAGATTATTATTAAGAGCCAAGGACTTACTACTGATATTTTATTCTTTTGTAGTTGTTTTATAGATTCTTTTCCTCCTTTCTTCCTACTTTGTTGTCTTCTTTTATGGTCAAGTGATTTTCTCCAGGGGCATGTTTTGATTACTTGCTATTTGTATTTTGTGTATTTACTATAGCTTTTTGATTTGTAGTTATAAGTCTTACAAAAATTATTTTATAGTTGTAGCAGATTATTTTAAGCTCATAAGAATTTATTAATTTATCAAGGAAGAAATCTCAAGGTACATAAAAAATACTTTTTCAGATAAGAACAAAACCATAACAAACCAAAACTTATGGGACACAGCCAAGCAGTGGTAAAGGAAAATTTGTAGCAGTAATGCCCAAATTGAAGAAAAAAGCCACAAATTTAATAAATTAAACTTCTCCTGTAGGAAATTAGAATTCCTAATTTCTAAAAAAAATCTTAGGCAATAAAATGGAAGGCAGTAATGAGGATTAGTACACCAATAAATGAAATAGAGAATGGAAAGCAATACAAAATATCAAGAAAACAAGTTTCTTATATTAAAAAAAATTTACAAATCTTAAACTATTTTTCCAGGACAAAGTAAGATTATAATCAATAAAATCTTAAATGAGAGAGCATCATTATTATGAAACTTACAAAAATTAAAAGGATTGTAGAGAAATATTGTAAAAACTTTATTTGAAAAAAAATAGCTGACTACACATCAATATGCCTTATAAATAAAGACACAAAAATTTTGAACATATTACCAAACCAGAACCAGCACTGTATAAAAATGATTATACAGAATGACCAAGACAAATTTATTCCAGGAATAAAAGTGGTTCAACCTGTAAAATCATTCAGTGTAATACATGAGAGTAATTGAATAAAAGACAAAAGTAAATAATGATAATCTCAATAGAAATAAAGAAAATCTTTTGATAAATTCCACCATGCTTTCTTTATTAAAATGTACTACCAAACTGAGTGTAGGAAATAACTCTCAATCTGAAACTAGTTGGCTTTTCTGAAAAATAACAATTAACATCATACATAATGATGAGACTTAAATGCTTCCCCTCTAAGATTTCAAAAGAAAACAGAATGTCTGCTCTTGCTACGTATACTCAACATTATACTACAGGTTCTAGACTGGGCCGTTAATACAGAAGAAAGAGATAATATGTATCCTGATGGACTGGAAATAAATAAAACTATTTCTCTTCACATGTGCCATGATCTAATATGTGGAAAACTCCTAAGGAATACACACACACACACACACACACACACACACCACAGACAAAACTTTCATAACTAACATACAAGTTTATAAAATTGACAGAATTCAAGATCAGTGTACAAAAATCAGTTGTATATATAGATACCTTCTATAGGGAAGGTGAAAATGTTATTAAAACATATTTGTTTATAATAGGTTTAAAAATATTTAAGAATAAGTTAAAATAATAAAAATACTTTTAATCTGAAAACTCTAAACCTTCATTGAAAACACACAAGTAGGTCCAAATGAATGGAACTACATTTTATATGCTTGAACTGGATGACTTAATTACAATGGCAATACATCCCAAATAATTCTCCATATTAAAAAGAATGCTTACAAAATCCCAGCTTCCATTTTATAAGAACTGACAAGAAAATTCTAAAATTCAAATAACTGTGAGATGAACACAGCCAAAATATATCTTGAAAAACACTAAGTTGGAGAAATTACATTTTTTATTTCAAAATGTATTACAAAGTTACAGTAATTGATATGATACTGGCATAAGCATAGACCTATAAATCAATGGAGTAGAATTTAGCGTTCAAAAATGAACATCTTCATAAACAATTTTTACAGTATTATCAAAATAATTTGATAGGGAAAGAATAGTCTTTTCAAACAACATTACTGGGACCACTGAATATGCACATGCAAAATAATGAATTTGGATCCCTACTTCATTTCATCTATAAAAATTAACACAGAATTGAACTTTCAAACTGAACATAATAGAGAAAACCTTAGAATTCTTATTAAAAAAAAGACGTAGTAGTAAATCTTTCTGTTTTTCAGATAGGGAATGGTTTATTAGAAAAACACCAAAAGTACAAGAGAACAGAAAAGGATTAAGAGGGATACGTTAGACTTCATCAAAATCAAAACCTTGTGTTTCAAAGGACAGCATTAAGAAAGTGAAAACACTGAACCCAAAGGAAAAAAAATACATATTTGCAAAGTATATATCTGATAAGGGACGTATCCAAACTCTATAAAGAAGTCCCACAACTCACATTATAAATAAAGTTAGCTCTAACATACACACACACAAAAAAGCAAAAGTTTTGAATAAGTATTTCTCCAAAGATGGTCGTAATTACATAAAAAGAGGATTCATATCACCCATCACAAGAAAAATGCAAATCATAATTACCATTTGATAATATTTGACTCTCACTATGATGCCTAAAAAGAAAGTAACAATTGTTAGTGAGAAAGTAGAGACATTAGAACACCTGTAGATTCCTAGTTGAAGGTAAAATGCTGCAGTTGCTTTGGAGAATAGTTTTGCAATTTCTCAAAAAATGAAACATACAGTTACTAATTGACCTGGCAATTTTACCCCTTGGAATATACACTGGGAAATAAAAATATATTTGCATGAAACTTTTACATATAGCAGCATTATCCTTAATCACCAAAAAGTGGCAAAAATACAAAAGTTCATCAACTGTTCAATGGGTAAAATACAGCATATCCCTACGATGAAATACTATTTTCTAATTTTAAAAGTGAAGTAAGAATACTACATAGTATCAATGTCTAGCACAAATTTAAAACCATTCACAAAGGCCACGCATTTCATGTTTCGGTTCACATAAATATTCTGAAGACAAAATTCATTGAGAGAGAAATTTCAATGGTTGCCAGTGGCTAGAGTTACTAGCGAATGGAGATTGACTTCTAATGGCTATGTATTTTTGTTGCTGTTGTTGTTTTTACGGTGATAAAATCTTTCTAAAATTAGATACTATTAGTTGAACAACTTTGTGAATATTGTGAAAACCATTGAATTGTACACTTTAAAAGCTGAAGTTTTTGATACATAAATTACATCAGATTAATGCTGTTATAATTACTCTTCTGAATTATAGCATTATATATTATTTTTCACGTTTCCGGAAGTGCATTTAAATGAAGTAATATAGATTATAATCTTTTGTCTGCCTTCCTATATACAAAAAATAACTGCAAGATCCATACATACTGTTGCATATATCATTATTTCATTCTTGTTCTTGCTATGTAATATTCTATTACATAAATATATCAGAAATATTTATCCATAAATTTATAAATGTCTGCCTGGTTTCTAGTCTGGACTATCATGTGTAAATGCTAGGAAATCATCCTACATATCATTTTGTCACCACATACATTTATTTCTCCTGTGAGAAGATATAAAAGTGCAATTGTTGGAGCATAGGGTAGGCATATGCTTGGATTTATTACACATAATCCGTCATCAAAAATTGTTAAATAAATATCCTCTCCCATCAACAACGTGTGAAAGTTTCAATTGCATAACACAATACAGTGAAACTGTTTTAAAAAATTGATCTGCCACTAGCTTTTGCATTTAATAGATATGATTCATTTTAAATCTATTTTTGCTGTTTATCTCCTTTCTTCTTTTCTTCTTTGTTTTATACTTTTCCTGTTTTTCTGCCTACTTTAAGTTTAGCAATTAGCTATTACATGCAATGTATCCTTTCATATTTTAATTGAATTTCATTTTCTTTGTATATTGAAGTCTAATAAGTGATTAATTAGATAACTAAATGAAGCATTTTAAATAATTAAAGTATAATCCTAATAAGAAAGTCATTTATCATGAAAAGCACATTGCAAAGATTTTTCAATTTGTAAATTTAAATACAAAAATCTGAGATCTGAAGAACTGAATTTCTAAATCTAGCACTATAGTTTCAGTATTGACATACATTTTACACATAATCTAGATAAGGCCATAACTTTTAAAGAGAAATATGCAGTCTTTGAAGGAAAAATTTGTTTTATAGGCTACAGTGAGGCAACCGTGGGCCTAAAATTCAAGACTTTTACTGGTCTAATGCCAGAACAACAATGATATTCTATTGACATAACTTATTTATTGCTTCAAAACTATTTTTCTTTCTAGTACATGAAATTTCTGACACAGGACAAAGTTACATTGTTACTTTACATTTCTTCTGATTCTTCCATAAAATGCTAGGGGGAAATGAAAAACCTATGGAACAGAGCAATTTTTAAAATTTATTACTATTATTCTTTAATATGAAAAAAATTAAAATATATCATTCTGTCTCTTTTAATTTTATACAAACATCGGAATATATACTAATTTTAAAGTTATAAGAATTTGTTTCTAAGTTACCAATTGTTAATAAAAAAATTGGCTGGGCGTGGTGGCTCACGCCTGTAATCCCAGCACTTTGAGAGGCCGAGGCAGACGGATCACAAGGTCAGGAGACGGAGACCATCCAGGAGATAGAGACGCTGAAATCCCGTCTCTACTAAAAATACAAAAAAAAAAAATTAGCCGGGCTTGGTGGCGGGCGCCTGTAGTCCCAGCTACTAGGGAGGCTGAGGCAGGAGAATGGCATGAACCCGGGAGGCGGAGCTTGCAGTGAGTCGAGATCGCGCCGCTGCATTCCAGCCTGGGTGATAGAGCGAGACGCTGAAAAAAAAAAGAAAAAGAAGAAAAAAAACTTGTATAAATTTTGGTAATGTTCTGGAAGGTCTAGGATACGACATATCTCTAATAAAAATACCAGGTTATAGATTTTTTATTCTTAAAATTTACATTTATATTAAATACAAATAAAAAGTATATCTGAGATTCTAATGCATAAATATCCCATATAAAAAATTTAAAATTGGCCGGGCGTGGTGGCTCACTCCTGTAATCACTTTGGGAGGCCGAAGCAGGCGGATCAACTGAGGTCAGGAGTGAAAGGAGTTCCTTTCACTATGTTGGCCTGGCCAGCATAGTGAAACTCCGTCTCTACTGAACATACAAAAAATTAGCTTGGCTTAATGGCGCGCGCATAATCCCAGCAACTCGGGAGGCTGATGTGGGAAAATCACTTGAACCTGGGACGTGCAAGTTGCAGTGAGCCAAGATCACACCCCTGCACTCCAGCCTGGGCAATAGAGCAAAACTCGGTCTCAGAAATAATAAATAAATAAATAAATAAATAAATAAATATATAAATAAAGAAATAAAAACTTATTTGTTTCATAGTAAATATAAAGCACTTTCTAAAACCATTGCGCATGGTGACCTGGGCAGGGAAATTCATTGTGGTTTCCAACGAACACTCAACCAGGCAGTATCAGTTAATTTTACTGATATACCATCCTAGAATACAAATTTATCTAATTGTAATTGTTGGATTTTACCATTATTAAATTACTGTTATACCACTTACGCACTTTGATTACATTATTTTTGCCTGTCTAGAAACAATAAACTTGAATAAAATCAGTATGCAATGCTTTAAATTGTTTCAAAATTAAAATATTTGTATTATGTTTGTGCAAATTTTCTTAAATGACCATGTACAGGCATCATCATTTTTCCAAAATGTTGTGTGTTGTATGTGTCTATATCTCCTGGCAGAAATTAATGACTGAGATGGAAAGAGGAAGAGAGAGAGAGAGAGAGAGCGAGAGAGAGAGACAGAGAAATGAAACCATACACCTGCCTGGCTCAGATGAATGACGTACCATAGATTTGGCTTTGAAATATTTACTTAGAAGATTTATTAAATTACTTCGTGGCGTACATACTTGTTTCCTTCATTCATGTGATTAAGCTGAAAGCTACGGCACAGGCTATCTTATTCAGAGGCAGAGCGTTGTGTGCTGACTATACAAGGCTATTAAGTGACTGGCTCCATTCTCCTTCAGACTGAGGTCAACGCCTACCTGAATTGCTGGAGTTTCCTTGCCTCCAAACCTTTTTTAAGCTTAAAATTTATAATTTCCTTCTAAACGTAATGATTAAAAGTCTCAGGTTTGTTTTGTGTTTCACTTCATATTATTCCAACGCTGATACTTCTTGGACAACACTATTAAACACAGTATTATTTGAAATATAAAAATGAACATTCCATTTAGCTATGGTGTATAGACTCACTATGAATTAACCTGATATCAATGATTTCAGATTTTTTTCCAGGCATTTTTGAAGGGATCCTGTAAAAGAGAAAGGTGAGATTTCTGCTTTACTAGAATATATTTCAAGTAACTGTCAATATTTTAATTATTACATGGTGGTTAACCTAGACAAACCCAGTTAGGGCACATTCTTTCCATCAACAGCCAGTTCTGTCGCTATCAACCCCTCTTTAGGTCCTTTCTGTGGTCAGAGGAGAAAACATTTGACACTGATGGAATGCTTAAAAACACTTCCGAAAATTCTGAGTTATGTGTTGCTTTCAGTAGGACTCTATAAAGCCTTTATACCAAGACAGGTCTGAGGGTCTTCTGCACAATACTCCTAAATCTTCATTCTTCTCATCCAGAAGAATATTCTTGCATTGTGGGAAAAAGAAGGCTGTAGTATACGTAAAGTTTCTGAGTAAAGTGCCTAAAAACCATACTTTGGGATCCCACCCTCCATGTCCATTGAAGTGAGTGGTTCCAAGAAAGGAAAGTGAGTTGTCAACGTGCAAAGAACAAAGGAGAGATCTACAGGTAGAATGCAGATAGTGTATCTGGAGACTAGCACCCTGTAACAAATCAGACAGCACACATGTAAACAGGCAAAATGCAGGCATCAGGAAGTGGATGCAATAGAGAGTAAAATAACCCCTTCCTATCTTATTTCTATCTTTTCAGTGATGTATATTTGGAAAGTAATCTTTTCTATAGCCAAAACCTGTTATATTACACAAGGAAGCTTCATGAAGATTATCACATCACAAAATATTTTTGAGGTATATGCCCACAAAGAGTTAGCACAGTCCAAGCCCAGATATACACATAGAAAAGAATTTTTTTTGGCTGGGAGCAGTGGCTCACACCTGTAATCTCAACACTTTGGGAGGCCAAGGAGGGGGGTGGATCACCTGAGGTCAGGAGTTCGAGACCAGCCTGGCCAACATGGTGAAACTCTGTCTCTACAAAAAATACAAAAAAACTAGCCAGGCCTGATGGTGGGCGCCTGTAATCCCAGCTACTTGGGAGTCTGAGGCAGGAGAATCACTTGAACCCGGGAGGCAGAGGTTGCAGTGAGCCAAGATCACGCCATTATCCTCCAGCCTGGGCAACAAGAGCAAAACTCTGTCTCAATAAATAAATAAATAAATAAATAAAAGTGAAAAAGAAATATTTTTGTATTAGCTCGTATTTTCACAGAATACTACTTACATTAAAAACATAAAATATCGTCGTATAACATAACAGACACTGTGCAAAAAATACACAGGTTTGAATTTTTCACATGAACTTTAAAAATCATTTTGAAAATGTAAGACATTTCAGGCTTTGTTCCAGGAATCACCTAATTCTCTCACACCTGAAGCTTGGCATATTTAATATGTAAGCACCTGGGAAATTGTCTGTTTTCAAAAAATTAATTTCTAGGATCTCCAAATGAAAAGATCTTTTTGGAGCAGAAAATAGAAAAAGATTGTGAATGTGTACATGTATGTGTGTGTTTGGAGAGGTCAGAGTTATTGTATGTAATTGTGTGAAGACTACTTCATTCTCTTAGCAGCTGATACAAAAATGTTTTCAATTAGAGGCTGGTCTTCATTGAGAAAATATTTTGAGGATCTCAACATCTAGAACCTGATTGCTTGCTCATAAACAAAGAAGCAATGCTGAAAAACAAGGGAGATAAAAATGTAAAGTTTTTACAGAGTGAGCAGGCAGTTTGCCACAGTGCTCCAGGCAGAAGACAATTAAGATATCTAATGCTTACTACAATTTTAAAGTTTTTCTGGGGCATACCTATCTTCCCAAATTCAAGTCTTACAAAATCATATAGTACAGTCCACATTGTTCATTAATGTTGCCATGTGTTATTTCTCCCTGATAAGCTAGAAAAAATTTAAGATTCTTCACACAGGTAGATTTTGGATTAATGAAAAGAAAGCATATTTGGCCAAAAAAAGCAGAACTTGAGAAAACTGCTTACGTTGTTACGAAATCATAAAATTGTTCCAGTGAAGGCCTGATTCTGGTACTGGTAAAGCTGTGGTGCAATTATTATGTGCCACTGTGTGCTCTGTATGCCTAAGCTAAGTACCTTCTTTATAAAAGTGCTGAAGTTTATTCCTATAACATTTCCACTTGGAAAAACAAAAGAAGCTCATTCAAATATAATTGTTACTTTTTCTTCTCCTCCTACCTAACTGTCTTTGCAGAGGGTTCTACCAATATCTTTAAAAGACAAAAATAACAGTTTTATTTCAAGTCTCTAAAGTCAAAAATTGAGATTTTTTAAATATCTCTCGACTTGCTTATTACATTATTGAGAAAACCTATTAACAAATAAGCCAACTCATTATATATAAAATAACCATGTGTTCATGATATTGTTAATTGCATATGATCTATTACAGTGTTAATTTACAAAATTTGGTACAAGTTGGCAGGGTAAAATACCAGCTGAAAAAGATGATGTAGTTGTCACAAGGTAAATATTAAGCAAAATGTGCACATAATTATTTTTAATAGAATAATCTAATTATATTTCACAATTATTTGAAATAATTTACTTCTTTAAGAAATTGGAAATGTTATATCATACTCAGAGTCCAAAATTTAAGTGAAAGATTAACTTAGAGATACATAAACGCTTGCCGTAGCTCATTTAATTTCTATTTTCTGTTTTATTTATTTACATTTCTAATAACAATTTGAAAAAAAAATTGAGTTTTATTGGCAAGTGCCTATTTTCCACTAATTGCAGTCTCAGTGCTGTTAGTTAACATATTTTCTTTTTGTCCAGAAGATGCTGCTGCTGCTGCATAGATGCTGATACAACTTTGGCTACTGGCTGTTCATAGTCTCACTGTCACATTCATCGTTGACTAAAAAGGAGATTGATGCACTTTTTTCTCAATGACTTTGTTTTTCATTCCACTCCTTGATTACTGCAATCTCAGAAAACAAGGTATCATAAAACGTAAAGGGTCTTATAAGAAATCCATTTATGTTATCTGATCCAGGAGAGAAACAAAAAAGAAGATTGGATTAAGATGAGATCAGGCATTGAAGATTTACAATAGAAAGGGTAAAGGTGGTAACCAATGTGCATTTGCAAACACCAGAAAACACTTGAATAAAGTGTTTTAACTGAAAAGCCAGTTTTCAGCTATAGAATATGCTGTAATAATTCAGAATGTCATGTTCAAAAACAGAAAAAAAAAACTCACGATTAGATAAGGAATAAGTAAAATGTATTTTTCTTTTTTTGCTAACATGTTAAGACATACCATGCTGAAAATATATATACTTTTAAAAGTCCTCATTATACTTTAAGTAACTATTGTGTATGATCATGTTCATTTATATGCCCAATTCTTTGTTTTCTAATTATAGAATTGAATTAATTAATTAGAAAAACAAGTTGAGAGGAACTCTGAAATAGTGTAGCTCTACTCTTACTCTGAAGAAGTTGAAGGGATCTTTAAAGTAATACACATGTTCCATCCCTAGACCTTCTTGTTCATAAAACTGCTGAAATAATCACAATGTCTCTAAGTCTCCTCCACGCATATACATATATGCGTGCACACACATATACACACAAACATAGATTAATAATTTATGGTAGAAATTTTATTAAGGTAGAAATTTTTGGTTAGTTTCTACATACAGTGTCCTTGAGAGAAAATGTGTATCTTTTCACATTTATGGTCCTAAAGTGGCATTTTTAAAATAAAATAGGAGCTTTCAGAATGTGGATGTGTAGATGCATGAGTTATGAGTAGTATTAAAAATATTAACCTAGCATTTGTTTAAAAAATACTGAGATCTGGTATGGCCAAGAGTTGATATACAGCATAAAGCTTATTTTTGAAATAAATTTTAATAAAGATTACATTTAAAAGTTACTTGGGAAAATAGTCATTCTTTTTCATTCTTTTCAAGTACAGATAGAATTCAAGTTGACCATGTATTTACAGCAAAAGGAGTCTTAGCAAATGCCAAGTAACAAAATCATACACATCTTCTTTCTAAGCTATAATGTGGAAATTAAATTGATAACAGTAAGTTAGTCAAAATAGCATAATTTGTGAACTAGAAGATACTTCAGAAAACTGCATAAATAAAATAATAAATAAAAAATAAAATAATATCAATTTAGAACTAAAACAAGGAAAAACATTCTTTTAAAAAGTGTTTGAAATAAGCATGGCCATGTCCTATATGCCAGGACTTGTTCTGAACAATAACGACAAAAATTATGAAGCACAGAAAAAGACAGCAGAAATCAATGATGAGAAATGGGGTCAGACACGACATAGATATAGGACTGACATGGTAATTAAAATACCTATGCTTAATATATTAAAGCCTTTAATGGAAAAGAGAGCCCCAGAGAGATAATTTCAGCCACAAAATGGAAACCATAAGAAAACAATCAAGTAGAAAATGTAGAAATCACAGCAATGTGTAGAAATGAAGATCTTCAATAAACTCATAAGTAGACTCAGCATAGTTGAGGAAAAAATCAGTAATGTTGAGTAAACAATGATTGAACAGCCCAATTAAAATGAAAAGAAAAAAGAGAAACAAAAAAAATTCTAGATCTTTGGCACAATATCAAATATTCTAATTTATGCATAATTGGAATTGTTAAAGAAGAAATGTCTAATGAAATAATGGGTGACACATTTTCAGAAGTAATGCCTAGCTGCAAACTGCTTCTAAGGTAACTTAGTATCAAGCTGGAAAAAAACCCAAAATATACAAACAGGCTTGCATATACACACATGTGTGAATGTGCACACACACACACACACACATAAACACACAGCCCTAAGCATTTTATAGTCAAACTGCTGACTGGTGAAGTCTATGAGAAAATGTTTAAGACAGATAAAAAGGCATTTTGCTTTCAGAGAGCCAATGATAAGAAATACAGCAGACTTATCATCAAAGTCCATGTGAATAAGAAGACAATGGAGTGACATCTCTGACGTTGTAAATGAAACACCTGTCAACCTCAAACTCAATACCAGTGAAAGAATCTTTCCAAATTACAATAAAAACACATACTGTGACAAACAAAACCTGAATGATTTGTTTAATCCCGTATTCATTGCCAGTAGAACTACACTACAGACAATGTTTAAGAAAGTTCTTCAAGCAGAAAAAAAAAATGTGATATAGTCAGAAACTTGGATCTATACTGAATAGAGATTTGCCCATGGAATAAATGTTACTTGATTCTTAAATGCAAAATGGTAACAATATACATGTGCGCTTATGCATATATAATAATATACATGTATAAAATTAAAATAACTAATGGAATATGGAATGAAAGAAATATATTGGAAACATAAGGTCCATAAACTGTGTGTGAGTGGCATAATATTATGTTAATATAGCCTCTGATCATTTACAAATGTATATTGTCAACCATAGAGATACTGCTGAGAAAAAAGATAAAAAATATGAAAATAGACATATAAAAGCCACAAAATTATAACATACTTAGTTAAAACCTGAGATGATTGGAAAAGTGGGAAAAAAACAAATAATAAAAGAAATAGAATACTGCTAGAGAGATGATATATTTTAATCAAAATTTTTTGATAATCAGATTAATTGTGAATGGCCTAAACTCAGTTGTTAAGCGGTAGATTGTGAAATCAGATAAAGAAATGTGGAACTCAGCTATATTCTTAATACAAACATTCCAATGTAAATAAAAAGATACAAATTTTTTCTTAAAAGGATGAAGAAAGATATTCCATTTAAATACTAATTCAAAATAAAGCTAGACTGGCTATATTAATTTCAGACAAAGTAGATGTCAAAACAGGAACGCTTACAAGAGACAAAGAGTGACATTAGATAATTGTAAAGATAACAATTATCTAAGAAGATACACCAGTCCTGTGTGTGTATGTAACTAAAAACAGACGTTCAAGATTTGTGAGGCCAAGAAAATGCTAGATCTGAAAGGAGTAGTAGATATGTGCACAATTACAGTGGAATATTTTACTTATTTTTCAGTAAACTATAGATAAGCCAACAGAAAATAAGCAACAATTTCTACGACATGAAAAATCAGCTTGATCTAATTGACATTTTAGAACACTACACCCAATGAGAATAAAGAAACACATTCCTCTCAAGAGAAGATTGATGATTCACCACAACAGATTATACTTGGGGTCATTAAATAAACCTTAGTACAACAAATACACACATTGAAATCCTATACAGTATGCTCTAAAAACAAGAAAATGTAATTAGAAATCAATAACCTAAATATATCTGGAAATTACTTAATACATGGAAATTAAACACACAGCTAAACACAGAATCCAAGAGCAAGATTCAAGAAAAATGTAAAATTTCTTAAATACATATATTTTTAAAAATTGAAAGTAAAGAATAAAACATCACAATTTGCGAACTGAAATTAAAGCAGTGCCTAGTGATAACCTTATAACATTAAAGGCTTATATTAGAAAAAGAAAGATTTAAAATCACTACCCTCTGCTTCCATCTGAAGGGACAAGAGGCAGAAAAGAAAAATGAACTCAAAGCAAATAGAAGGAAGAAAGTGATTTTGATAGCACAAAAATCAATGGATTGCAAATTAAATTAATAAAAATTCAAATAATGAATCAAGTCAACACATAAAAAAATTAGATAAGACAAAAATTATCTTAAGAGGATGAAAAATGGCCCACCTACAGAGGCCCACATTCTAATCCCTGGAAATTTTGAATACTGCTTTACATGGAAACAGGGTCTTTGCTGATGTGATTAACCTATGAGTCTTGAGATGGAGAGAGTGTCTTGGACGAAAAGGGTAGGCCCTAATGCAACCCTTTGTATTATCATAAGAGGGAGAGCTGACACAGATATAAGAGGAGAAGCCAATGTGACTATGGGGGCAGACATTGAAGTGTCGTGATGATGGAAGTGGCTGCCCATCTGGCTGTGTGCTCCTCAGAGCTAGCAGGAGCCAGGAGCAGGTGGGAGACCCAAACCCCACCAAGTTGGCTGGGCAGGAGCCCTATGTTCCTGGGCACAGCTGCAGATGCCCAGCTGCCGCTCTGGACCTAGGCATCCCTGCCCTCTCAGAGGTCCAGGAAGTCCCCCTTGCTCCTGCAGGCTCCGAAGCACCTGCTCTTGCTCCCTGGCCTCTCCCTGCTCCTGGCTCTTATTTTGGAGCAAAGTTGCGGCCAAACA
The DNA here is from genome assembly GCF_028885625.2 of Pongo pygmaeus. Classification (NCBI taxonomy): domain Eukaryota; kingdom Metazoa; phylum Chordata; class Mammalia; order Primates; family Hominidae; genus Pongo; species Pongo pygmaeus. The sequence continues at coordinate 27,119,284 of NC_072377.2, forward strand.
TGGGTGCTGTTGCAACCCGGCCAGGTGTGAGTGTGTTCAGGGCAGCACTGACACACAAGATCCCCTCTGCCATCTCTGCCCCTTAAGACTTTGGGAACTGATAAGCACAAGAGGGAGGCATGGGGTGGGGAGGATATTGGGGTGCTGAGGGCAGCTCGGAACTGGCCCGAAGTCACCCCTTGGTGCAAACAGCCAGGCCGCCATTGATGGTGATAGGAGCTTCCTGAGGGAGGGCTGTGACACTCTCTTTGGGGATCTGAGGTTCCTGGTGTATCCAAGATTCTGACCACCATCGTGTTCCCCAGTGCCTGCAGTGGAAGCCGCCTGTGGTATGCCTGGTCCAGCCACCACCTCGCCAGGAGCCGGTGTCTGTGCCAGCATCTGGAGCTGCCCGCCCCACTGCAACCGATGTGCCTGGCTGTGCACAGTGGCCAAGACCCTACACTCACTCACAAACCCTTCACTACTGCGCACCTGGTTCAGCCTTGGCAGGCTTGGGATCTGGGCTGGTAGTGTGAGCAGAGCGCAGCCTGCTGGGCTGAGTGGTACAGTGAGCCCCACAGGCACAAATAAAACTCTGACAAAGGTGTATTGGCCACAGAGATATTGAGCTGGAAACGTAACACCCTAAGGATACTGTGACAATCAAACACAGTCAAGGCATGTGGGCAGCCAAGAGGCCAGAAGTGATTTGTCCCCTGGAGCCTCCAGAGGGAACATGCCAAAGCTGACACTGTGATTTTAAACAAGTGAAACTGATTTCAGACTTCTAGACTCCAGAACGATAAGAACATAAATTTAATCTTTCCGTCATTTGTTAAAACAACCACAGGAAATGAATACATTATCATATCAGGAATAGAAGAGAGAGCATCACCATTTAGAGACCATTAGAGACTGTGGTCTAAATGACCACAGTCATTTAGAGAATAATAAAATTATACTGGGAACTACTGTACATCTGTAAATTTGATAATTTAGAAGGGATAGACTTATAATTAACAGAAAGGTTGAACTTTATTGGTACATGTAGATAAATATATGTAGATGATATAAATATAGCTAATATAAACGTGTGTAACTAAATGCAACATGATAGTCTGCATTGAGTTCTGAAACAGAAAAAGAACTTTAGGTAAAGAAAACTATTAATATACAAAATAATGTTCATTATTTAATTAATGGAATTCGACTAAATAGAATTTCTTAATTTAGACAGATATACTTTGTTTATCTGATGGTATCATTAAGGGAAGCTGAGTGAGGACAGATGGTTGCTTTCTGTACCATCTAATTTTGCTGTCAATCTACAATTATTTCAAAAACATTTTTGGCCAGGCTCAGTGGCTCACGCCTGTAATCCCAGCACTTTGGGAGGCCAAGGCAGGCAGATCACAAGGTCAGGAGATCGAGACCACCCTGGCCAACACGGTGAAACCCTGTCTGTATTAAAAATACAAAAATTATCTGGGCGTGATCGTGTGTCTCTGTAATCTCAGCTACTCCAGAGGCTGAGGCAGGAGAATCTCTTGAACCAGGGAGTCGGAGGTTGCAGTGAGCTGAGATTGTGCCAATGCACTCCAGCCTAGAGACAGAGCAAGACTCCATCTCAAATAATAATAAAAAATAAAATTTATAAGAACATAAAGCAGTTATTTGTAGTCAATGGTTTGCCAGAAAATATCTACTAGGCAGTATACTTATAATGATCTGTCATTAGAGATGGTCAGAAAATTTCGAACTATTGTCTGTTTGTGCAGAAAAAAAACACATACCTAATTTTTAAGTTTAACTTTTTTTTCGTTTTTGTTTTTGGTTTTTTTTGAGACAGAATCTCACTCTGTCACCCAGGCTGGAGTGCAGTGGTGCGATCTTGGCTCACTGCAAGCTCTGCCTCCCGGGTTCACGCCATTTTCCTGCTTCAGCCTCTGGAGTAGTTGGGACTACAGGCACCTGCCACCACGCCGGGCTAATTTTTTTGTATTTTTAGTAGAGACGGGGTTTTACCGTGTTAGCCAGGATGGTCTCGATCTCCTGACCTTGTGATCTGCCCGACTTGGCCTCCCAAAGTGCTGGGATTACAGGCGTGAGCCACCACTCCCGGCCAGTTTAACTCTTTAAAGTATGTCTTTACTAGAATAACATTGGTCTTAGTTTTAATACTGTAAATAGTCTACTAACTACATGTCTTATTTTTTATAAAAGAAACCACCTCCCTTCCTGTGTCCATGTGTTCTCATTGTTCAATTACCACCTATGAGTGAGAACATGCAGTGTTCAGTTTTTTGTCCTTGTGATAGTTTACTGAGAATGATGATTTCCAAGGGGAACATCACACTCTGGGGACTGTTGTGGGGTGGGGGGAAGGGGGAGGGATAGCATTAGGAGATATACCTAATGCTAAATGACCAGTTAATGGGTGCAGCACACCAGCATGGCGCATGTATACATATGTAACTAACCTGCACATTGTGCACATGTACCCTAAAACTTAAAGGATAATAATAAAATAAAATAAACAAAATGAAACAAAACCAAAAAAAAAAACCACCTCAATATTAAAATGTACAATAATAAATAATCTATGGTGTTTAAAATCATTTATTTCATCCTCTAAACTACATAGGTAACTAAAAATAGGGTTTTTTGTATTTAAATGGGTAGTTAAAATTTAATCAGATGTAATTAGTTTTTGGAATATATTTGGCACATATGTCAAAAATATTTTTATATAAAAATTTATTAATTATACCTTTCTATGCACATTTTTAAAACAGAAGAATTAACTGTACAATGAAGAAGTTTTCCAGTACGCTCCAAGAAAATAAATTCAGACCAGGTGCAGTGGCTTATGTCTGCAATCACAGCATTTTGGGAGGCCGAGACAGATGGTTCACTTGAGCTCAAGGGTTCAAGACCAGCTTGGGAAACATGGCAAAAACCCATTTACACACACACACACACACACACACACACACACACAGTAAAACAAAAGTACAAAAATTAGTCGGGTATGGTGGCTCACATCTGTGATCCTAGCTATTCAGGACGTTGAGGTGGCAGAATCAGTTGAGCCCAGGAAGTTTAGGCTGCAGTGAGCTGAGATCAGGCCACTGCATTCCAGCCTGGGTAACAGAGCAAGACACTGTCTCAAAATGAAAACAATATATTATTTCAGCATTGTCAATTTTTAAAAATATAAACATACATCAAGCAATGCATCAAAGTTTCCATATGATAATTACAATACAACAACTTACAAAAACACAAGGCTCACGTGATTACTGTATATCTTAGGGATAGCCTTAACATGAGAATATCTATGTTGTATCTTAAAAATGAATCACAACACTATAATGTTTTTAGTTCCTTCAGAAATGTCCGGTAACTTATTTTTCCATCCTGTTTTCTGTTCCAAGGAATTTTAATGGATGACATCAATGATTCTGCTTAATTGGCCCTCAGATCACAGTGATGGGTTGCTACATTGTCCTTGTATGGTTAATCTTTGTCACTTTTTAACAATAAACCAGCACAGCCAAGGGAAATAATAAAGTAAAGAAGTGTAAAATCATTAAGTTAATCAGAGAGTCTGTGGATAATTTTCCATTGTGCATTCATTAATGATTATTTCTAAGCTAAAATTACAATTAATTTTGACAATTGAGGATACTAAATAATTTTATAGACTAATGTAAAATGTAATGGGTTCTTAGAATTTTCTGTTATAATGTTTAAAAACCACCATAACATAAAGAGTAATGATATTTTATATAAAATATTACATTAGATCCTTCAAAACTCAAATGAAGAGAGTGATTAAAATAAACACCTATAGATGAATTTTAATGGGCATACATTTTACCAAACCTTTTTTGTACTTCATCTAATTGAATCTCATGGTAATCCTGGGAAGTAAATTGTTTTATCTATATTTTACAGGGGAGAAAATTGGCAAAGTAAGCTTATGTGAGGTACAAAAATTCTACCTTTTGTAACTATGTATTTTATGTATTTAGTAAAAAATGATGTATAATATTTCTAGTATCTTTTGCAATCTAGTCTTTTATTTAGAAAAATAACTGCTGTTTTAATGAATACAGACAGATATGTGTGTATATAATTATGCACACATGTGTGTTTGTTTGTATATTTATGTGTGTATCTATGTGTGTGTGTGTATATGTATATAATTCCAAAATTCCAAAATTCTGAATTAACTATGTATGTATATATATATAGTTAACAGTATATATATAGTTAACAGTATATATATAGTATATATATAACACTGTATTATATATAGTATATATATACTGTATATATAGTATATATACACAGTATATATAATATATATACATTTAACAGTATATATAACAGTATATAACATATATATACTGTTAACTATATATATACTGTTATATATATATACAGTTAACTGTGTGTGTATATATACATACAGAGTTAATTTGGAAACTGTACCTTGAAGAAGAATAAAATGAAAAATGGAAGAGTATTTTAAAGTGAGATCCTTTATTAAGATACTAGAATAAAAGCTATATATGCCCTCTAACAATTAAAGGCAAAGCTTGTATTAAATTTGTGGTAAGAGAAACATAGAGCAGACATTCACAGAGATTGCATATTGTAGTGATGAAAAGAAAGAAGAGAAGATATAAAAAATACTTTCTCTTTTCCTGTTGTTGTTTAAGTTAGTTGCTAGAAAATGTTGCCGTATCATGAAGCTGGAAAAAGAAAAAAAAAAAAAAAACGGAGATAATAAGTTTTTTGGGGAAAGAATGAGAATTCTATCTTAAACATATTTTATTCAGATATTTTGAAAAATCCAATTTAAATGTTAAAAAGTCATTTAGAATTTTGAAGAATCTGAACCTCAAAAAAATTGTAAGGTACAAAAGCACATTGAAGGTAATCGTTACATAGGATGACATCACCAGGGAGAGAATACAGGAGTAAATTTTCCTAGGATTGGGCCTTGAGCTATTCTAGGAGCTTATTTTGGAAAGAGGCAAAGGCAACTAGGGATAATGGACCGTATCAACTTGAAAAACACGACAGCACAAAAGATTGTTGTAGAAACAGAGGAATAATTGTGCTGTAAGAATGAAGTCAAATTAAGAGGAGAATAGAAAATTTAATTGACAAAGAAGCTGTGATTCCTGAAAAATGCAGATTCCAGGAAATGGTGAGAAGGAAATACTGATTGATATGGTTTGATTATGTGAAAAAATAAAGTATTCCATGATTTTTGAAGGTGGAAGGGCATAAAAGGGGTGGTACACTGGTGAAACAGGCGAAACTAAGATTGCATTTTATACAACTTACAGTGGTCAGTTTTGGTGTTCTTTTCCAGTAACACAACTTTGCAGAATATCACTAAATAATTCAGAGGGGAGGAGCCAAGACGACCAATTAGACACAACTCCAGTGTGTGACTCCCACCGAGAAGAAAGAAAACAGCAAGTGAATCCTGCTCCATCAACGGAGGTATCCAGGTCCTCTCACTGGGAATGACTAGTCAGTTGTCATAACCCACGGAGAGCAAGGAAAAGCAGGGTGGAGCAATGACCCAGGAGCCACCTGGGATAAAGGGAACTCCCACACCCAGCCAAAGGAGGTGATGAGTGAATGTACTACCCCACCTGGGAAACCAAGCTGTTTCCATGGATCTTTGCATCCTGCAGATCAGGAGATCCCCTCATGAGCCCACGCCACCAGGGCCTTGGGTCTCAAGCAAAGAGCTGTACAACCCACTCAAGTTGTGGCCACTGGCAGGAGGCGGGACACTGCCTAAGATGACTGAGTTCGCGCGGTGAGTGTTGGCCATCATCACTGGCTCCAGTCAGCCATTTCCCACAGCTGGTGTCAGGGACACTGGGCAGTTTGGACTGAGAGGAATTTCCCACAGCACAGCACAGCGGTTGTGGCGGATCGTGGCCAGACTGTTTCTATAGGTGGGACCCGATTTATCCCTCCTCACCAGGCAGGGCCTCCCTATAGGAACTACAGCAACTCCAGCCAGGGGTTTATGGACAGAACTCTGATATCCTTGGGAAGGAACACCTTGGGAGAGAGGCAGACACAGTCTTGTGGTTGGGCAGACTTAGTGTTTCCTGCCTGCTGGCAGTCTGGATGAGGGGGATTCTCCCTAGTGCAGCTGAACCTACTCAGCAAAGGACCCGCTTTTTAAAGCAGGTCCCTGATCTCTTGCCTCCTGACTAGGTGAGAACTGCCAACAGGGGTCGCCAGACACCTCATACAGGAGCATTCTGGTCAGCATCAGCTCACGCCCAGCTGGGATGGAGCTCCATGAGGAAAGAGCAAGCAGCCATCTTTGCTCTTCTGCAGCCTCTACTAGTGATACCTCCAGGTGCAGCAGGAACCCAGGGCAATAGTGTCTGGAATGGTACCCCAGTGAACTGCATAAACCCTAAGGAAGAGGGACCTAACTGTTAAAAGAAAAACAAACCAACAGAAAGTAATAACAACATCAACACAAAAGACCCCACAGAAACCCCATCCAAAGGTCAGCAGCCTCAAAGATCAAACATAGATAAACCCACGAAGAAGAGAAAGAATCAATGCAAAAGTGCTGAAAACTCAAAATGTGAGAGTGCCTCTTCAGTTTCAAATGATTGCAACACCTCTCTAGCAAGTGCACAGAGCAGGGGTGAGGCTGAGATGGATGAATTGACAGAAGTAGGCCTCCGAAGGTGGGTAATAATGAACTTCACTGAGCTTAAGGAGTGTGTTCTAACCCAATGCAAAGAAGCTAAGAACCATGATAAAACATTACAGGAGCTGTTAACCAGAATATTCAGTTTAGAAAGGAACAAAAATGACCCGATGGAGCTGAAAAACACAACATGAGAAATTCACAATGCAGCCACAAATATCAATAGCCAAATAGGCCAAGTGGAGAAAAGGATTATAGACTATCTTGTGAAAAAAAGACAGGCAGACAAGATTAGAGAAAAAGAGAATAAAAAGGAATGAAAAAAAAAAAAACCCCTGAGAACTATGGGATTATGTAAAAAGACCGAACCTATAACTGATAGG